>NC_135218.1:22998850-23181350 GCF_052324685.1 Brachyhypopomus gauderio | reverse complement strand
TTCAATACTGTTCCCACACGCTGGTCAAAGTCTTCATTCTGTGCCATTATTCGATTGTAATCACGTACAAACTCCTGCAACTCACAGAGCAGAGGTCCAGCATCTGAGCAGCTCTGCTCCATGTAGGTGATAGTAATACCACCCACGTCTTCATGCACAGTTCACAGTCAATCTGCCAAGATTCTCATACGTATTATTTTTGGAACTGCACATGTAGTGTGTAGAAGTGAACCTCTTTAGTGTAGTCCAGGGGGTCAGATTTGCTTTCCCTGATGATTCTCCAAGTGTCGTGGAACTCATCGTTCATACTGTCCACCATCTCACTGAGGAACGTCCCCCTTGGCCCGCCCAACTCCACACGCTCCAGCTTCAGAAAGTCCAGCGCTGAGGTAAACAGCTCCTAACACACACACACACACACGTGTGCACATGTAAGTGCATATACACACCCATTCACACCTTTAAAAACGCTAATCCTTTAATCCATTCAAGTCATGATTCAACAATCATTTTTGACACACCTATTATTAAATAATTTAACATTAGCTGTGCAAAAGGTGTATATAATCATTTGTTATGCTGAAATAACACACACACACACACACACACACACACACACCTCGATCATGAGCAGTCTCTCCATGATTTTGTCGTTGCGCTGAAACACCAGGTGTGAGGGGAAGTCCCAGGGGAGGACGGTGTAGCCGGCCCGGCTGTACGGCCCCCCAGGCCTCAGTCTGTCCCTGCAGTGCCAGAAGGAACGTTTGAACGCCCGGAACACCTGCGTCGCCCTCTGGACCCGATCCACACCCTCCTCCAGCTCCATCTTAAAGAGCTCCTCTGGGATTAAGTACCCCATTGCCTGAGACACACCATACACACACACACACACTCACACATATAACACACATATAACACACATATAACATACATATAACACACATATAACACACACACACACACGAAAGACTTAAATGTTCCTATGCACTTTTGCACATATACAAACACAAATAATGACTCATCACTTTAGTTGCATTTCAGTGAAACGTGAAAAATATTTTTCGGAATCTGTCTCCATAAATCTGCGTCCACTGTGGCGTAAACATGGTGTGAGGAACGTCTCTCCTTCAGGCCTCTGCTCCTGCACCCACCTTATCGATGAGCAGGTTGCAGACGTGTGTGAGGAGTGTGACCATGCGGGGGGGGCGGCAGTAGGCGGGGCAGTGCGTCCACACCAGAGCGAGGCTGTGGAAGAGGGCGGGGAAAAGCACCTCCAGGCCGGGGAAGCTCCGCCCCTCAAACGCCACCAGCAACTTACGGAGAGGCTTAAGGTGCAGGTCGATGTCCACAGCCTCTGCCGTCGCTAAAACACACACACAAACACACACACACACAAAAGCACACAAACAAGCACACACACATGCACACATAACGTGCACTCTCGTTAGCATTCATGCACATGCACACACGTGCATGAACACACACACACACACACACACACACGTGCATGAACACACACACACACACACACACACACACACACACACACACACACAGGGTATGTGTGGATGGATTAAAGTTTACCCAGGTTGACTTTCTGAATAATCTCATGAAAGGAGACGGAGTAGCTGCTGTTAATCCTTTGAAGAATCTCCAGCACCTGCACAACTTTGGGATTCTGCAGCTGAGCGCACACAGACACACACAAGAGAAGCGAAACAGGCTGTCAGGAAACTGAAACACCTTGAGTTACGAACACTAAATATCTCCCTTACCTGCTCCTGGATGCCTAACAGGTTGTCCTTGTGTTGGGCCCAGAAGAGCAGCTCCACGGTGGGGCCTGGGTGGTCTCCCTGGTGCAGGAGCTGAGAAGAGTCTCGCCGCAGCACACAACCTATCTGCTGACTCCACTGGATGACCAAGGTCTCCATCATGTATAACAAACCCCCGTCTATCAGACACAGATCAGAGCTACACACACACACACACACACACACACACACACACACACACAAGCTCATACAAGAAGACAGTATAATTGCAGGTAATGACCATATAAACATACTGCACCTTATGACAATATATTACAAAAATGATCTGTAATTCCTTATGTGACTTCTATGGTGCACACACACACACACACACACACACACCTGAGCTGCCTCTGGTTCTTCCTCTCCAGTCTCAGAGGGAGGGGCAGCAGGGTGTGGCCACGGGCGACGCCCCCCAGAGTGACGGCGTGTGTGCGCAGACGCTCCAGGTGTTTACACACATCCTGGACCAGGACGTGCGGCCAGCCGGTCTGGTTCAGGGGGTTCGCCAGGAGCGTGAGCAACACCTACACACACACACACGTGAACACACGCATAGAATGTTAGGGACTAGTTGTATAAAGTTATATTAGTGTAGCTAAATAACACGGCACTACCTGTCCAATCAGCACGGGCGTGTGGTCCAGCGTCTGTGCCGGCACCTCCCCCAACCACAGCTGCGTGCGGACGGCGCTGACCGAGACGCGGCCCCCGCCCGCCTTCTTCCAGATGCACAGCTGCTTGCCCCACCAGGGGGCGCTCTTCTGCGAGGACGAGAGGGGCGGAGCGCTTTCAGACGCAAAAGCGCCGGAAATAAGCAGGGACTTATTTCACCGCCAAGAGCAGGTCAGCCACAGGCCTGAGACACGCCACCGCTATACAGGTCTATACGTCTACAGGTCTATACATCTACAGGTCTATACATCTACAGGACTATACGTTTACAGGACTATACATCTACAGGTCTATACGTCTACAGGACTATACATCTACAGGTCTATACATCTACAGGTCTATACATCTACAGGTCTATACGTTTACAGGTCTATACATCTACAGGTCTATACGTTTACAGGTCTATACATCTACAGGTCTATACGTTTACAGGTCTATACGTCTACAGGTCTATACGTTTACAGGTCTATACGTCTACAGGACTATACATCTACAGGTCTATACGTTTACAGGTCTATACATCTACAGGTCTATACGTCTACAGGTCTATACATTTACAGGTCTATACATCTACATGTATATACATCTAAAGGTCTATACGTCTACATGTCTATATGTTTACAGGTCTATACATCTACAGGTCTATACGTCTACATGTCTATATGTTTACAGGTCTATACGTCTACATGTCTATATGTTTACAGGTCTATACATCTACAGGTCTATACGTCTACATGTCTATACGTCTACAGGTCTATGAGTTTACAGGTATATACGTCTACAGGTCTATACGTTTACACTGTATGGTCAACTCTGCCATAGTTCTGGTCTGACTGAGGGTGTGACACTCATCTGGGTTCCTGCAGACACAGCAGGACTCCAGCTGAGCTCTTACGCATCAGGGTAACCGCATCCCTGGATCAGCCACCATTCACCATGGCTCTCTAGTCTACAGTTCATATGTTGATTTGCTTTAACTCTTTAATATATCAACTATAATAACTATATTATCTATATTAACACTATTTTCCAGGATCAGCTGAATTTCATCAAGGTTGGTAAAGTTTATATAAAATTTATATATATGCTTATTTTATATTGGTTAATGGCATTGTGGTTACTCATGGGTATGTTCACTGTGTGTGTGTGTGTTAGCCACCTGTTCATCGCTGAGGTGCAGTGTTCCTCCTGGGCCAGTGAACAGGACAAGTCTGTCTCCCATGCCCTGGTCCAGAAAGTCCAGCAGGGCTTTCTGGTTCTCCTCGGTGCCGATGAACCGGTTCCACTTGTCCGTCTTCAGACGCAGCACCGTGAACGCCTGCTCACGCAGGAAGTCCACGCGCTCGTCGGAGACGGCACTCACCTTGAGCTGCTCCGATGGTGCGCGGACGACCCCCTCAACCATTCTGAGAGAATCCCAAAGTGGCGGTGCCAGAAGACAGATCAACAAATGAGGAAATGCTACAACGTTGGATATGGTCTAAAGGTTTCACCTCTGTCACTGACCTCTGTCCTTTAACCTTTATTCCTTCTAAGTCTTTTATACCGTGAAGATGTCTCTGTGGACCGCTGTGGTGCACTGGGTGTCTCCACACTGAGGCTTCCAGTGGGAAACTGAACCCCTCCTGGTGGGTCAGGTCACCATAGCGACAGAAGACACCAATGCACTTGCGTCCCAATGCACTTTGCTTGTGTGTGAAAGGATCAGGTGTAGTATCTTCCATCAATGAAACCCGAGCATCCCTGAGGAAATTTACCCAGAATTAATTTACCCTCCCACCCCAAAGCACTCTTGAGGGATCATTCCTCTTTAAACACATACTCCAGAAAACCCAGAGGAGTTTCAGGAAGTTTTGCCAATTTCTTTCAAACATTTCTCCCGTTGTGCTAAGGACACAGTTCCATCAGTAATACCAGTGTCACAGCAGGTAGCGATAAAATATCAATTCTCCACACAGCACCGCATACAAAATACAATACAGAATGGTTGGAATACAAAATGGTTGTTATTGTTGCTTTGAAATTTTGTGGATGGTGGTTAGTTGAAGTTTCATAGCTTCATTGGGTTTTTCCACTCCACTCCTGACAAATAATTCAATAAATAAATCACACCAAGCTGCACACATTACAAACCAGGAGATGATAGGAAGGATCTCAACTTTAATTGTGTTCCATTTGGAAAAAAAGTTGTACAAAAGTAACATTAAATTTTACACATTTATAAAGTAATTAAAATGAGGCGTCTTTGATACAACAGAATCAGATACAAGCTAAAATAAATGGCGGCTATAAACAGCTTGGGGGCTGGGAAAAGATTAAAAAGAGAAAACATGATGCAAGTTACAGAAAGAGGAAAGGAAAATTATTTTTTTTTTACGCACAGAAAAGGTTTGATCCTGTCACCTGGAGAAGGGTTCAAGTTACAGGTGGACGACAGAAGGGGGGGGGGGGGGGAAAGGTTAAAAAGCCCCACCCAGGGGTAAAAAGCCCCGCCCATGGGGTAAAAAGCCCCACCCAGGGGTAAAAAGCCCTGCCCAGGGCATGAAAGAAGCATGGTGCCATTATTCCTCTACACAAAATGGGGGAGGGGTGTGTCAAAAAACAAAAGAATGTAAAGACACATTTGGACTGAGGCCAGCAGAGACAGAGACAGTGAGAGGGGCGAAGGGAAGAGAGGAAGATAAAAATGGACAGATCACTAACATCTCTCCCTCAGAGGACATCACTCCCCTCTCCTGCTGTCAAAGTCACACAAGTTTAAACTATACACACACACACACACACACACACACACACACACACACACACACACACACACACACACACTTCAATCTCCCTGTACCATAACTTTCACTCACACACACGCACTCACATTATCATCCCCTGAACAACGAAGTCAGCGAAAGTAAAAATACATGCAACTCCAGCATCATATACTACAGAATATGATACAAAATAAGGCATTTCTGTGTGTATGTGTGTGTGTGTGTCTGAGAGGACTGGAACCACATTAAACGTCATTTTTTGCCTTGTTTGTACAAAAAGACTGCTACTGAACATAAATGGATAATTCATTTTTTAAAATATATATTTATATATATATATATATATTTATCATATATATAAAAATTGATAGTGAAAAGCCAGCGAGCTGTGAAAGTGGGCGGGGTTTTGGTCACTCCATGACCTCATTGGCAGACACAGTGACCAGCTGGAGTGGGAGGTCGGAGTTTGAGAGGAGGTCTTGGGTGCCAGCCTGTTGCAGATTGGTCAAGATGAGAGTAGCCCCGCCCCCAGTGATGATGCTGTCTGAGGGGGCGGCGGCCTCCGTCTGCCCCGCGGCAGCGGCAGAGTTTAGCCCTTTTTTGTGCAGGTGAGTTTTAATGTGTTTGGCCAAATGGTCGCTACGCATAAAACGCTTCGAACATTCTGGACACACAAACTTCTTCTCTCCTGAGGAAAAAAAGAGAATCATTAGAAAACCAACACTTCTGTACACGTGTTTGCTAGCCCCCCAAACTGTTATAATGTCAATAATGTTTAAATATGCACGTTAATCTATTTACTACAACATATATGGAGGAATAAATGTTTTAAACTGCCAAGCCTTCATCTGGTTGTACATTGAATTTGAGCATTAACCCATGTAAAATCTGTAAAAGGTCGTGAAAAGTTTAACACCTTTTACACAAGAAGAAGCTCACGTCAACTTCAGGGGACAGAAGCGCGGGGAGTGTGTGCAGTACCTGTGTGTGTCCTGCGGTGGCGCTGCAGCTCATCACTACGGGTGAACCTCTTGCCACAGTAGCTCCAGGAGCAGATGAAAGGTCTCTCCCCCGAGTGCCAGCGCAGGTGGGCACGCAGGTGCGATGTCTTCCCATACACCTTCCCACAGCCTGGGATGTGGCAAATGTGCTGCTTTTTCTTTCCCATACTCGACCCTCTGTGCAAGCGCGCACACACACACACACACACACACACACACACACACACACACACACACACACACACACACACACACACACACACACACACACAATCAGTCTGCATATCCAGTGACTTCTCTACATTTTACCTTGGAACGGCTCTAGGTGGCGCTCCTCCGTGGACGAGTCTTACCTGCCCCCCGCCTCTTTGCAGTTGGGGCAGGTGCAGGCCACCCGACGCAGCCTCTTGCCCTCCTGCCCCATGCCCTCCCCCTCCTCATCCACCATGCGCACGCGTAGGTGCGACAGGTCGCTGGTGTTCAGGGTGGAGTCTCCACTCAGCGGCCAGTCGTCTGAATCTGGCTCCTCTTTGATCTGGATATCTAAGAAAGTTAGAAAATATTCTCAGCACTGTGTAGAAAAACACTGCATAGCTTACAAAAAAAAAAAAAACTAATTTGTTGCATGTTTCTAAATATTCAGATGAACAATAATTAAAGGACAGAGGAATGCTAGCAATCTTTTTTAACAGATCACATGTGAACCTAATAAAATGTTAATATAAAGTGACACTTCATTACAACATCACAATGATAGTAAGCCTACATACTCCCTAAACACGTGTGCATCTGTGTGTGTGTGTGTATGTACGTGTTGTATGTGTGGGTGTGTGTGCGTGTACCCGAGGGGCTCTCCGTGTTCTCGTCGTGATGGTACTGCGCGAGCGAGTTGACCGTGACCGTGTGCAGGTTGGGCATTTGGGCGGTGCCCGCCTGTCCGAGCGACAGCGTTTGCACGGGAGCCAAGGTGATCTGTGAGGAGGCCACTCCCCCGGCCGCCGCCCCCCCTGAGCTGGGGAGCTGCAGGTTCTGCAGGTTCTGCACGCCCTGCACCTGGAAGGTCTGCCACTGGATCTGGCCGGAGGGCGAGACCGTCTGCGCCTGAATGATGAAGGTGCCTGCGTTGAGCAGCTGCACGCTCTGCAGTGCCTGCGCCGTCCCGTCCGCCTGCGCAGACGCGGGCAACAGCTGCACCATGGGCTCGCCACCGTGGTTGGACTGCACGAAAGACGGGTCCTGCTGGCCGGCCGAGACGGCCGTGGCCTGGGTCAGCACGCCCGTGCCGTCTATCGTCTCCGGGAGCGACGTGGCCTGCGCGGACGCCGCCCTCTGCGCGTAGCCGTTGGCGTCGGACGACGACGTGTCGGCGGTTTTGCCCGTGGCCCCCTCCCCCGCCATGATGAGCTGTCCGTCGGCGGTCACTCCCGTGGCGATCGTCTGCGCGCCCGCCAGGCCCAGCGACTCCAGGTCGGCGCTGCTCAGGCTGTTGATGGGCACGAACGTGATGTTGCCGGGCAGCCCCACAGGGACGTTGGCCACCACCTGACCCTGACCGCCAAACCCAGACCCGGCCAGCGACACACTGGGGATCTGCTGCACTTGTCCCGAGTGCGCGAGCAGGCCGTGGAGGTCGTTAGCGTTAGCCGCCGTGGCGATGCCCTGGCTCCCGTCCGGCAGTATGGTGATGTCCGTGCCCAGCGCGCCAGCGTCGGAGGACTGCGTGGCGTAGCCCAGCGACGCCGCGTCCGCGCCCTGCAGCTGAGGGATGACCTGGTACTGGACGCCGTTGGCACTGCTGCCGTCCGTGCCCGCCGTGACAAAAACAGGCTGCGTCTGCCCTGCCACAGTCTGCAGAGGAACCACGTACTGCCCGTTAGCGCCCACCAGTCCCCCGCTAGGTAAATGCAACACTCCCGGCTCCTCTTTGACCGTGGACACCGGCGTGAGTACCTCCCAGCGGTCCGCTGAGCCGGTCAGCTGGATGGACGTGAAGTCTGTCGTGTGCTGAGGGAGAAAACAGAAGCAACACACCTCCGTTCACTTCACGCCGTCATTACACACACACACACACACACACACACACACACAGCCTACAACAGTTTCTAGCACAGTGGCACAACAAGTATTTCAAGATTTGGCAACAAAAACACACAGCGAGAAAGTGCAAGACAACAGAACACAAAACAGACCATTGAGAACCATTACTAATATGAGGGACATATTCCATACTCTTGTCTATAATAAATAACAAAAAAATGAATTGCCAGACTCTCATGTCACAATATGGAGAAGGAATGAAAGAAAAAAATGATAAAGAAATGAAATTACTTTCATGTTTATATAATTATTGCTACAGCTAAGGCTCAGTGTAGTGCCAGCATCAAATATATTTTATTCACCCAATACAATAACCATTTGTCCTATACAACGACTATTACTTTACACGAGTTCGTGTATGTTGTTCATCATACGTCAACAATAAACATTAAATTATCTTTATTTAGGAAAACTGCTGTCAAAGAAACTCGCTGCATTTCACGGCGTATTGAAGACAGGGTGAAACTCAGCGTTGCTCGCCCTCCGTTGTGTCTACCGACAAAGTCGAGCAGCGTTTCCTAAACACCCACTGCCACTTTTGATGAGATGGAAGTAAAACACCACAGCGGCGTGTTGAACAGCCGTCCTGACGCCCCTCAGCGAGGCGGGAGGCGTCCGACACCGCAGGCGGGGTGGCGTCTCCCGCGGCGGGGTCCTCCCATAGTGGGGGGGTGACCCGGGACGAGCGCAGGTAGCGCGGGCGAGGCGACGGTGGCGAGTCCGTCCGACCCACAATGGGCGGGTTTAGAGGGCAGGAAAGTGGGTGGCCGCACAGACCGGAGGCTCACAGGAAGTGTTGGGACTCTCTCTGCCCCCCCCGACCGCACCACATACACACGTTTCACCCCCCAAACGCGTTTGAACTTCCAACAAAACACGCGACGCGACGCACCGGGCGGAGCGGGCCGAGCCGCGGCGTTACCTGTTCCGAGGCGCCGCCGGCGGGCTGCATGAAGTCGCTCTGACCGCCGTCCACGTCCAAGGCAGCCATTTCCTGCCGCTTCGCTGGCCGTCCTGGGGCTTTCGGGGAGGAGGGGGGGAGGAAGACACAGCGAGAGAGAAACTGAGCGAAAACAAAATTTATTTCTCACCGACTTCCATCCGTCAAAGAAGGCGCGCGAGGCGATATCGGGCCGCGGTCGCGATATCTTTTTAACGACCTCGGCGGCTCGCGCGCTCGCTCGCGAGGACACTTTTTTTTTCCCGCTCGCGCGGCGGCGGCTGCTCGCGTGTTTACTTTGTTGGAGTGAGGCTAGCGCGCCTAGCCGTTAGCATGGCTGTTGAGAAAGATTAAAAAAAGACTTTAGCTGGCTAGCTGGCCGGCTAACGGCGCTCCAAACTCACCCGACGGCGTCGCGCTTCGATCGCGTTAAGTGTTACGTACCGGTCATGGCGTGATAGGTAAAAAAATCGGACGGTTATCTTTTCATTTAAACTCCAAACATGATTGTTTTAATCAAAGGCGGGCTGTGATCGGAGATTCGGGTCGATTTTTTTTTCTATTTTGATTGACGGTGCGGGAAACACAAAAGGTGGGGCTTCGGGGCTCCAGCGTGAAGATTGCGTCACGCGGCGGAAGTCCCGCCCTCCTTCTATGAGCTGATTGGCCAAGTGATTCGACCCCTCGGCTCACGAGTGGCTACGCGGCTCGTCCTTCACGTCGACGCCGCGAGCGTTTCCTGTTTGTTGTTCGCCGAGATCACTGCGATGATACCGAATAGTAAGAAAATTTGAGCTGGAATCGCTCTCGCGTGCCAGGAAGTTCGTAGAAGACAAGGAGCCGATTTTCGGCCGCCATTATTACAGCCGAGGAACAAAATGTCAAGTTTAGGCCCTTCAAACTCGCATCATTTACACCAGCGTATAAATGAGTCATTTGTATTCGCACTTTTAAAGTTGAGCTGAGAACGAGACTGACGAGGGGAGTGTTATATTTACCGACACAAGTTTGATAGAATTAGTTGGTACATCGCTACGGGGCAGTTACGTTGGTACCGAAGAGTAAATGTGGGCCGTCTGTGCACTGCGTGGCAAACAAAGCCTTCAAAGCTCCCCTAAGCACGTCGATTTACCCACTTAGGTTAACAAAAATAGCTTTGCGGAAACAGCTGCAGACCCGGATACATGCACAATATCGTAACCTCTTAAAAGATCCCCAAACTTGCCCCTCGTTTCGTTTATTTGTTTTTATTTTTTACCAAGGGTTTAATTTGGACACACTGGAGTATTTACTTGTTCAATAAAAGTGAAGTTGCGTGCGGATATTTCTTAGTGGGAAAGAATCTTGTTTCAATATTAAGCACATGGAAGTAATTCTTTAGTCCACCCCTCCTCGTACGTACAATAACCACTTTTCTTTTGCGAGCGCTGTTCGTTATGGTCATTAATCACATCTGGGTTGGTTTAAATGCACGAAACTGACAGATTTCGTCATCGAATCCAGTCGGAGTGTGTAGAAGTCTAATCTGTTGTCTCCCTCTAGTGGCAGGCACATGCCACGACAGTATTTCATCAGCAGTAGTTGAGTGTTATCGCTATACAATACCAAATTAGAAAAAAAAAAAACATAATTCCAGCATTAGTGTACCACTGTGGTGTTTAGTGGCTCATACTTACTTTGAAACATTCAGGCATTCATAATCTCATCGCATTCATAATCTCAATCTTGCTAAAATCCCAAACACTAAAATCATACTACATTGACATGGTATCCTTAACAAAAGTCTGAAACTTGTCACCTTCCTTCAGGGATTCACGGGTACACATTTTCCATTTCAGCTGGAGAAATTTATTGGCTGTGGGCATCTGCTCTTTCAGCATGGCATGCGCTATTTGAGTGTGAGAAGACAAGTCGTATAACGTACAACTCAACTCTGAAGACTCAAATAATGGGCCCGCACAGAAGAAGTGTGAATACGCTAAATACCCCAAAGCCAAAAATGAAAAATAAAAATAAAGCTCACAGGTAATTCCTCATATCTGCAGAATAATATCCCTGTACCCCACCCTAATCCCACATGGTATAGTCCATTTGATGATGACATCATTTCTTCTTTGGCTGATTGGGTGTGTTGAATTTGAAGAAGATGATGTCACCGTCCTCCACAATGTAGTTCCGTCCTTGTTGTCTGTACTTTCCTGCAGCCTGTCAAAACAATCCATGCCAATATCAACTGCCAGTAAACTATAACTTACAAATGTATTTTGATTCTGAGGGTAAACGCTCTCCATCAAACTCAGTGAAGCGTACTGGAAAACTACGAGCCCTTTAAAGAGAATGCCAACATACAACATGGCTGAAACAAGCAACACGTGGCTGTGAGTCTCTCGGGTCTTTGAGAGGTACAGGTGTGAGTCTCTCAGGTACAGGTGTCATCTCACCTTAGCTGCTCCCTCACTGCCCTCCTCTTTGAAGTCCACATACTTCATCACCTCGGCCATGATGAAGCCTTTCTCAAAGTCCGTGTGGATTTTGCCTGCCGCCTGTGGTGCCTTCGTGCCTTTCTGCAGGTCAGAAACACACACATACTGGTGTAATCAAGTGGTCTTGATGTAAGCCTGCTGCTGCAGCCAGTGGACTGAACTGGGATTCACACGTGTGTGTGTGTGTGTGTGAGAGAGAGAGAATGCTTGTATGTGTGTGTGTACTTACCCTGATGGTCCATGCGCGTACTTCATCAGGTCCAGCTGTGAAGAAATACTCCAGCTGCAAGGCTGAATAGCCACTCTTTATGATCTTGGTCAACACACTAGAATGGCACACGCAACGCGCGCACACGCACACACACACACACGATTACAAATGGCAACTTTGAAACCAAAGCAACTATGAATGTTCTTCTCATCTATAAAGGTGTTTCTGAGTTGGACTGCAGGCTCCCTAAACCTGCATGTAACTATGGAGTCTGCCAAGTGCTGGAAGACATTACAGGAAGTGATGCGCTCATATCAAACAGTACAGGAAGTGATGCGCTCATATCATCTCCTGAAACGGAGAACTGCGGCGGAGTTTCCCAGGGAGAGAGGGACAAGCTTTTACGAGCTGTGAGGCCAAAGAGCAAAGACGCTGCTCTCCAGGGAGAGGGAGGAGAACACCGTGGGAGACGCAGACGGAGCTGGAGCTGCCCCTGACCTCTGGGTCTTATTGTCCAGGCAGAACTTCTGTTTCTCCTCATCGCTCATTTCCTGGTGCTTGCTCTCGAAGCCTCCACTGAACGGGATGACCAGCGCGCCAGGATCGTGGCCGTCTACCCACTCCTTGATCTTCACCAACCTGCAGACCGAACACACTGCAGTTCAGGAGCAGAGAACTGAAGTGCTGTTGGGCAGCACGAGTGCTCACTATAGCAACAGCCATGCATTTATGCTGATCTAAAGGTCCAAAACACACCATTTGTTCTTCTTCCTGATGTAATCTTTCTCCGAGAGATTCACCAGGTAGATCATCGGCTTGGATGTCAGGAACAGATATTTATTCAACACCTCAATCTGTTAAATATCAGAAAAAAGAACGAAACAGCTAAAATGTTTTGCAAAGCGAAACAACCAGATTAATGATGGGGTAAAGACCAAGTCTTTGCCCAATGACACATTAAGATATTGATTCAATTTGCATATGTTAAACCCTTTAATAAAAAAGATATTTACCTCTTTATCATTCCACTCATGGTAGCGAACATGTTTCTTCTCATCAACCACCCATGTCTTTATTTTAAGCATGATGTCCTGGTTTAGAAGTAAAAAGAAAAGAAAGTGAGAGATGTTTTGATCTTTGTTGGCTATAGGGCCATGTGTGCAGTTATGGAGCATGCTGGGATTTGCAGTTCACTCACATATTCAGGTTTGAGTTTCTTGTCTCCACCCCTCACAGCGGTTTTCTCCAGCTTGTCTATGATTGGCCCGATCATCTCCTCATCCTTCATCCTGAGCTCCTCGTGAATAATTTCAATGTCTCGCACCGGGTCGACGCAGCCCTCCACATGGATGATGTCTTCATCCTCAAACGCTCCTGCACGCACACACACATGCACACACACACACACACACACACACACACACACACACACACACACACACACACACACACAGTCATAAGGTATATTTATACTGCCTTTCTTGGCCTGCTCACATCCACCCACACACAGACCTCCTTATGGACGGTGTCACCTTCAAACTCCTTTCCATACACACAAAAGCACCACAGACCAGCTGCACAGCACCTCACACACCTTCACCCTAAAACACTTCCAGGGGCCACAGCTATCGCAGGAATGCTAGTCTTATATGCTTGTAATTACATTAAAGCAGCAGGGGTCCATGACACACACACACACACACACACACACACACACACACACACACACACACACACACACACACACACACACACACACACACACACACACACACACACACACACACACACACGTGAGGTGCTTGTACGGCTGCTGCAGCACCGACTCACGCGTCATGTGAAAGATGCCGTCGCAGGCGCTGATGTGGGACAGGAAGGCGTTGCCCAGACCCTGGCCAGCGTGTGCCCCCTTCACCAGGCCCGCAATGTCCACCACGCTGAGGAACGCTGGGACCTTACTGGGGGGGCAGAGACCAGGCGGTTACTGCGCTGCTTGTACACGAGACTGTGCGTTTTGGTTCGGACGTGGAGACAGAGGTGCGGATGTGTTTCTACTGCAGTGGATGCTTTAAGAGCATCGATCAGGACTCACTGCAAAAGAGAACGCAGCAAACATCAACGCTGCACAAGTGCACGAGCAGTAGTGGAATCCTCGTCTTATTGTGCAAGTGTGAAAAGTCTCACCAGTTGCAGTGGCACCAGAGGGGTGAACCATCTTCCAGTTCTCGTAAAGAAAACCAGATTCCCTAATCCAGACTTAGTCAATATTACAAAGGCAGACACGGGTGAACCAAACAGCTGTGCTGCTGCTCACTTGGGTCCAACACCTGGATCCTGAAGAGAGTGGGTGTGGTGACAAGGGCTGGGGGTGAGGGGTCATGGGTGAGGGGTCATAGGTACCTGGCAGGTTTGTGGTACTGGCAGAGGAAGTCAAAGCGCTCGTCCGGAATAGGAACACGACTCTCGTTCGGGTCGATGGTGCAGAAGGGGAAGTTCTCGGCGGCCGCCTGACTCTTCGTCAACACGTTGAAGAACGTCGACTTGCTGAAATCACATTTTCACAGTGCCGGTTCACACCATATTCGGGTTGTCATTTGACCAACAAGCATGTGAACCGGTTTCCTCAGCAACACACCCACTCATAAGCACAGGCAAGGACCTGATCAGCCCCACACTACATTTCCCATGAACACTTGCACCTACTCAGAGTAAGTGCAAATACACAGTTCAGTACCATGTTGATGTCTTAGGCACCCTTAGAAATGATCATGCATCATTCATTCATGGATCATGTTTAATTGTCCAACACTACATTAAGGACTGTGGATAAACATTATTTATGCATATTTTTCAATAAATTCTTTATATCTTGTGAATTGGATGCAACATCACAGATTTGGTTCAGCAACCTGTTTGCTTTCTGCATGCTAAATGCTTGGACACACATGCATCAGTGACAGACAGATGGGCAGAACAGAACCCTCCCTCAATATAAACTACATGGGCTCACTTGGGACAGAAAAACAAAGAAAGAATTTACCACCACCTTTCTCATTTTGGTGCATTTAAACTAATTGCCCTCGTAAAAATCTTGAAACACAGTGAGGTTTCGAGAGTGGTTGTAGAATACTAACCTATGAGTGACATGTGAAAACGCACAACCTTAGTGCTGAATAAGAGCTTTGCTACATGTATGTCCAAGCACAAACACAGCACAACACACATAAACTACATGTACAGGACCACACAGGACAAAGCTTAACACACACTTAACTCACTTATAATCCATCATATGACTATGACACTCTACACTATTGCTGGTAGTTAAAGGGAATCGTGGAATTACAGGAGTCAACACAGCCGACACGGGTCTCCTGCTAGTGAACGTACCCCACATTTGGTAATCCAACAATGCCGATTTTCAGTGAGGTCCCGAACCGTCCGATGAGAGGGGGGGGTTTGGGTCCGTCCGCCGCCTTCTTCGGGGGCATCTGAAACACAGATCACACCTCGTTCACTACACAACCACACACACACACCTCGCACCTTCTTTGGAGTCGTGATGGAACCGTGTCAGCACACAGCCACCGGGAAACGTGAGATCACACACACGTTCACACAGTTCGCCTGCAGTCCGAGCGCGGTGACCCGGTCCGGCTGACCCGCCCCGCACCAGCTGGACCGCCCCGCTCCCAAAATAGCACGACAGTCAGCTCGGGGGGGGGGGGGGGGCACCGGCCACGGACCAACACACGCGGGGAGCTAAATTTAACCCGGCGGCAGAGCCAAACCCAGTCCGAGGGGGTTCGGTTCTGACACGGCACCACACCAAGACCGCCACACACGCACCTACCTTAGCACGTTAGCAGCACGCAGGCTAGCTCGCTAACATCCCCATTCATTTACGCTTGGGTTGCTAGCTAACTAGCGCGTTAGCCTGACGGCCACTTTTTAAAATATAGTAGTTCAGAAGCAGCTCATGTAAATCTAAACATTTATGTGTGTGGATATAGAACCAAATACAGATTAAAGTGTAGGTGTAGGATTATATCACCTTGAAATAACGCTATATCTGACAGTTCTGTGTGAATCTCACTGTGCTGTGGGCACCACACGCCTCGCAGTCCAGGCGACGGCACCAAAAGAAATTGCACACCGGAAGAAGAAAAGATTCCGCTTTCCCCATTGGTCAAAACTGGGAATGACGACAGAACGTTCAGCACGACGTCAGCGCGTTTCGTCATGGGACATAATATTTTGAAGAAGAAAAAAAATTATATATTTAAATAGCTATATATATATATATATAGCTTAGTTACCTTGAAAAAGTAATCCGATTACTGATTACTCATTTTAAAAGTAACTTAGTTACAAAACTTGATTTTAAAAGTAACTACATTAGAGTACAAGTTACTTTTAGTAGTTGCAGTCAGCAGCAAAATTAGCTTTCCCAATACTCACTTTATATTTAACAGTAACAGTGTATCTCCTGACATTACGTTTGTGTCGCTGCGCGGTATTATTGTAAATGTATTTGTAAACGTAATACAAGCGAACTATTCAGTCAGACAGCTATTTGTTGTGAAACGAAATACAATTACAAGTTCAAGCATGTTAGCCAAAATTCCAGCACTTTTCAAACCTGGAACACAAAGCAACATTAAAATTGGTCATGTAAATGTTCCTTTCCCTGTTTTTGAGGGGTGTTTCTTTACACACCACATATCGTTACGGAACAGAACAGAATGACGTGAACGCGCTCGCACTCTCACAGGTTCGCGCTCAGCGTGCGGAGTCGAGCGCTACGGTCAGACACAAAAGTGTAACTGAGCAAAGAAAAAAGTAAATATATATATATTTACTAAGGAAAATAAAAATAGTAACGCCAGTAACTTTAATCTGATTACTGGACTGGAAATAGTAACTCGTTACTGAAAAAAGTGGTAAGATTTGAGTAACGCGTTACTGACACTATAGTATATATTAGAGAAGAATTACATTTCAAAGCTATATATAGACACTGTGTGTAATATACACATACAGTATATATAGCTCTTAAGTGCAGGGTGGCCGCGGGTCCTTAAAAAGTCTTAAATGGTATTAAATTTCATTTTTGTCAAATAAGGCCTTGAAAAGTCTTATTTTGTCTTAAATTTTCAACCACAATGTCTTAAATTTGCGGAGCTAAATTTAGGGATGAATAATTCCGTTAGCGGTGTGTTGAACTTAAATATTGCTCGCAAGTATTTCGGGCTTAACGAGCACCGGTAGTTGTTGGACTGGCGGGATCATAATTTCATGCGGGCTGTATGTACGTTAACGTCTGTTCGGAGAGATGGGGAAATGCAAACTTAGCCAGAAATGATTGGAAGATCCGACATATTCTTGGTGGCTCAGAGCTGTCACAGATACCAGCGAGGCTCGTCAGCAGCAGCCTGCAATATCTACGTTTTGCCCAACAAGAGAACCATTCAGTCGAGCTCTGCTCAACGTCGCATTCACGCTGTAGAAATACTCCAGCTGCAAGGCTGAATAGCCACTCTTTATGATCTTGGTCAACACACTAGAATGGCACACGCAACGCGCGCACACGCACACACACACACACGATTACAAATGGCAACTTTGAAACCAAAGCAACTATGAATGTTCTTCTCATCTATAAAGGTGTTTCTGAGTTGGACTGCAGGCTCCCTAAACCTGCATGTAACTATGGAGTCTGCCAAGTGCTGGAAGACATTACAGGAAGTGATGCGCTCATATCAAACAGTACAGGAAGTGATGCGCTCATATCATCTCCTGAAACGGAGAACTGCGGCGGAGTTTCCCAGGGAGAGAGGGACAAGCTTTTACGAGCTGTGAGGCCAAAGAGCAAAGACGCTGCTCTCCAGGGAGAGGGAGGAGAACACCGTGGGAGACGCAGACGGAGCTGGAGCTGCCCCTGACCTCTGGGTCTTATTGTCCAGGCAGAACTTCTGTTTCTCCTCATCGCTCATTTCCTGGTGCTTGCTCTCGAAGCCTCCACTGAACGGGATGACCAGCGCGCCAGGATCGTGGCCGTCTACCCACTCCTTGATCTTCACCAACCTGCAGACCGAACACACTGCAGTTCAGGAGCAGAGAACTGAAGTGCTGTTGGGCAGCACGAGTGCTCACTATAGCAACAGCCATGCATTTATGCTGATCTAAAGGTCCAAAACACACCATTTGTTCTTCTTCCTGATGTAATCTTTCTCCGAGAGATTCACCAGGTAGATCATCGGCTTGGATGTCAGGAACAGATATTTATTCAACACCTCAATCTGTTAAATATCAGAAAAAAGAACGAAACAGCTAAAATGTTTTGCAAAGCGAAACAACCAGATTAATGATGGGGTAAAGACCAAGTCTTTGCCCAATGACACATTAAGATATTGATTCAATTTGCATATGTTAAACCCTTTAATAAAAAAGATATTTACCTCTTTATCATTCCACTCATGGTAGCGAACATGTTTCTTCTCATCAACCACCCATGTCTTTATTTTAAGCATGATGTCCTGGTTTAGAAGTAAAAAGAAAAGAAAGTGAGAGATGTTTTGATCTTTGTTGGCTATAGGGCCATGTGTGCAGTTATGGAGCATGCTGGGATTTGCAGTTCACTCACATATTCAGGTTTGAGTTTCTTGTCTCCACCCCTCACAGCGGTTTTCTCCAGCTTGTCTATGATTGGCCCGATCATCTCCTCATCCTTCATCCTGAGCTCCTCGTGAATAATTTCAATGTCTCGCACCGGGTCGACGCAGCCCTCCACATGGATGATGTCTTCATCCTCAAACGCTCCTGCACGCACACACACATGCACACACACACACACACACACACACACACACACACACACACACACACACACACACACACACACACACACACACACACACAGTCATAAGGTATATTTATACTGCCTTTCTTGGCCTGCTCACATCCACCCACACACAGACCTCCTTATGGACGGTGTCACCTTCAAACTCCTTTCCATACACACAAAAGCACCACAGACCAGCTGCACAGCACCTCACACACCTTCACCCTAAAACACTTCCAGGGGCCACAGCTATCGCAGGAATGCTAGTCTTATATGCTTGTAATTACATTAAAGCAGCAGGGGTCCATGACACACACACACACACACACACACACACACACACACACACACACACACACACACACACACACACACACACACACACACACACACACACACACACACACACGTGAGGTGCTTGTACGGCTGCTGCAGCACCGACTCACGCGTCATGTGAAAGATGCCGTCGCAGGCGCTGATGTGGGACAGGAAGGCGTTGCCCAGACCCTGGCCAGCGTGTGCCCCCTTCACCAGGCCCGCAATGTCCACCACGCTGAGGAACGCTGGGACCTTACTGGGGGGGCAGAGACCAGGCGGTTACTGCGCTGCTTGTACACGAGACTGTGCGTTTTGGTTCGGACGTGGAGACAGAGGTGCGGATGTGTTTCTACTGCAGTGGATGCTTTAAGAGCATCGATCAGGACTCACTGCAAAAGAGAACGCAGCAAACATCAACGCTGCACAAGTGCACGAGCAGTAGTGGAATCCTCGTCTTATTGTGCAAGTGTGAAAAGTCTCACCAGTTGCAGTGGCACCAGAGGGGTGAACCATCTTCCAGTTCTCGTAAAGAAAACCAGATTCCCTAATCCAGACTTAGTCAATATTACAAAGGCAGACACGGGTGAACCAAACAGCTGTGCTGCTGCTCACTTGGGTCCAACACCTGGATCCTGAAGAGAGTGGGTGTGGTGACAAGGGCTGGGGGTGAGGGGTCATGGGTGAGGGGTCATAGGTACCTGGCAGGTTTGTGGTACTGGCAGAGGAAGTCAAAGCGCTCGTCCGGAATAGGAACACGACTCTCGTTCGGGTCGATGGTGCAGAAGGGGAAGTTCTCGGCGGCCGCCTGACTCTTCGTCAACACGTTGAAGAACGTCGACTTGCTGAAATCACATTTTCACAGTGCCGGTTCACACCATATTCGGGTTGTCATTTGACCAACAAGCATGTGAACCGGTTTCCTCAGCAACACACCCACTCATAAGCACAGGCAAGGACCTGATCAGCCCCACACTACATTTCCCATGAACACTTGCACCTACTCAGAGTAAGTGCAAATACACAGTTCAGTACCATGTTGATGTCTTAGGCACCCTTAGAAATGATCATGCATCATTCATTCATGGATCATGTTTAATTGTCCAACACTACATTAAGGACTGTGGATAAACATTATTTATGCATATTTTTCAATAAATTCTTTATATCTTGTGAATTGGATGCAACATCACAGATTTGGTTCAGCAACCTGTTTGCTTTCTGCATGCTAAATGCTTGGACACACATGCATCAGTGACAGACAGATGGGCAGAACAGAACCCTCCCTCAATATAAACTACATGGGCTCACTTGGGACAGAAAAACAAAGAAAGAATTTACCACCACCTTTCTCATTTTGGTGCATTTAAACTAATTGCCCTCGTAAAAATCTTGAAACACAGTGAGGTTTCGAGAGTGGTTGTAGAATACTAACCTATGAGTGACATGTGAAAACGCACAACCTTAGTGCTGAATAAGAGCTTTGCTACATGTATGTCCAAGCACAAACACAGCACAACACACATAAACTACATGTACAGGACCACACAGGACAAAGCTTAACACACACTTAACTCACTTATAATCCATCATATGACTATGACACTCTACACTATTGCTGGTAGTTAAAGGGAATCGTGGAATTACAGGAGTCAACACAGCCGACACGGGTCTCCTGCTAGTGAACGTACCCCACATTTGGTAATCCAACAATGCCGATTTTCAGTGAGGTCCCGAACCGTCCGATGAGAGGGGGGGGTTTGGGTCCGTCCGCCGCCTTCTTCGGGGGCATCTGAAACACAGATCACACCTCGTTCACTACACAACCACACACACACACCTCGCACCTTCTTTGGAGTCGTGATGGAACCGTGTCAGCACACAGCCACCGGGAAACGTGAGATCACACACACGTTCACACAGTTCGCCTGCAGTCCGAGCGCGGTGACCCGGTCCGGCTGACCCGCCCCGCACCAGCTGGACCGCCCCGCTCCCAAAATAGCACGACAGTCAGCTCGGGGGGGGGGGGGGGGGGGGGGCACCGGCCACGGACCAACACACGCGGGGAGCTAAATTTAACCCGGCGGCAGAGCCAAACCCAGTCCGAGGGGGTTCGGTTCTGACACGGCACCACACCAAGACCGCCACACACGCACCTACCTTAGCACGTTAGCAGCACGCAGGCTAGCTCGCTAACATCCCCATTCATTTACGCTTGGGTTGCTAGCTAACTAGCGCGTTAGCCTGACGGCCACTTTTTAAAATATAGTAGTTCAGAAGCAGCTCATGTAAATCTAAACATTTATGTGTGTGGATATAGAACCAAATACAGATTAAAGTGTAGGTGTAGGATTATATCACCTTGAAATAACGCTATATCTGACAGTTCTGTGTGAATCTCACTGTGCTGTGGGCACCACACGCCTCGCAGTCCAGGCGACGGCACCAAAAGAAATTGCACACCGGAAGAAGAAAAGATTCCGCTTTCCCCATTGGTCAAAACTGGGAATGACGACAGAACGTTCAGCACGACGTCAGCGCGTTTCGTCATGGGACATAATATTTTGAAGAAGAAAAAAAATTATATATTTAAATAGCTATATATATATATATATAGCTTAGTTACCTTGAAAAAGTAATCCGATTACTGATTACTCATTTTAAAAGTAACTTAGTTACAAAACTTGATTTTAAAAGTAACTACATTAGAGTACAAGTTACTTTTAGTAGTTGCAGTCAGCAGCAAAATTAGCTTTCCCAATACTCACTTTATATTTAACAGTAACAGTGTATCTCCTGACATTACGTTTGTGTCGCTGCGCGGTATTATTGTAAATGTATTTGTAAACGTAATACAAGCGAACTATTCAGTCAGACAGCTATTTGTTGTGAAACGAAATACAATTACAAGTTCAAGCATGTTAGCCAAAATTCCAGCACTTTTCAAACCTGGAACACAAAGCAACATTAAAATTGGTCATGTAAATGTTCCTTTCCCTGTTTTTGAGGGGTGTTTCTTTACACACCACATATCGTTACGGAACAGAACAGAATGACGTGAACGCGCTCGCACTCTCACAGGTTCGCGCTCAGCGTGCGGAGTCGAGCGCTACGGTCAGACACAAAAGTGTAACTGAGCAAAGAAAAAAGTAAATATATATATATTTACTAAGGAAAATAAAAATAGTAACGCCAGTAACTTTAATCTGATTACTGGACTGGAAATAGTAACTCGTTACTGAAAAAAGTGGTAAGATTTGAGTAACGCGTTACTGACACTATAGTATATATTAGAGAAGAATTACATTTCAAAGCTATATATAGACACTGTGTGTAATATACACATACAGTATATATAGCTCTTAAGTGCAGGGTGGCCGCGGGTCCTTAAAAAGTCTTAAATGGTATTAAATTTCATTTTTGTCAAATAAGGCCTTGAAAAGTCTTATTTTGTCTTAAATTTTCAACCACAATGTCTTAAATTTGCGGAGCTAAATTTAGGGATGAATAATTCCGTTAGCGGTGTGTTGAACTTAAATATTGCTCGCAAGTATTTCGGGCTTAACGAGCACCGGTAGTTGTTGGACTGGCGGGATCATAATTTCATGCGGGCTGTATGTACGTTAACGTCTGTTCGGAGAGATGGGGAAATGCAAACTTAGCCAGAAATGATTGGAAGATCCGACATATTCTTGGTGGCTCAGAGCTGTCACAGATACCAGCGAGGCTCGTCAGCAGCAGCCTGCAATATCTACGTTTTGCCCAACAAGAGAACCATTCAGTCGAGCTCTGCTCAACGTCGCATTCACGCTGTAGGCTATGCGGCTCTACCAATACTTTGAAGGCTTAGGTAATATGGGCGCTAAAAACAGTTAAGAGTCACCAGTCATACAGATCCAACGAAGGAATTGACTCATTGTTTAAAACCATGTTCCCTGATGCCAGAGATGGGGACTCGAGTTTGAGACTCGGACTCGAGTCGCACTTAAGTCGCATATACAGTGACTTCAGACTCGACTTAGACTTGCATTCAAAAGACTTGCGACTCGACTTGGACTCGTGATTTGAGACTCGTGAACAATCTTTTATTTGTTATGTTCTTTTGCGTTTCATTTGACAACCTTTTCTCCGCCTGTCTGAATGCTTTTTACTTCCCGCTGACGTAACATTTTCGGCGCGCGGACCCTCGCGCCGGTCGCGACGCGTCAAGTATTTCGCAAGTGACCGTTGCGCGCGACTCCGCACACCTCGCGAACCTGGCGCTGCGCGCGCCGCAAAACATCGCGATCATGGCGGCACTGGTGAGGATGCTCGCTTCTGTTCCACCATTCATAATAAGTTTTGGGTACAAAACAAGTACAAGTAGCAAATAGAAGAGCAGCAAACTGCAGCGTGTGTGGCATAAAAATACAGGACGCTGGTTCCACCACATCTAATTTTATTCGCCACCTGAAAACCCACCCGGAAAGGTTAGTCACTGCCTGAAAGGTTATTAGCAATATTGCAATATTGGTATTGACTTGCCACCAGTGCACCAGTAGAGAGGGTGTTCAGTCATGGAGGCCTCATAATGCGCCCTCACCGAGCCAGGCTAAGTGCAAGTACCCTGTCAATCCTGATCTTTTAAAAATGTAATGCGTTAGTTGCATAAACATTTTCCTTGTTTTGGACACTGAAAGACACCTTGAAGTTCAAATAGATTGTGTTTGATCCAGTTCATTAGGAGACAAATAGTTGTTGCTGCAGGGCTTTTATGTCAGAATTATTATTATTGTAAAATTTGAATTCTGTTTTTAATTTTTATTTTATAATCACTAATTTGGTTGCTATTTTCTTTATATGCAGACCTTTCATATATATAGTTAAAAATGTGATTTTTTAATTTTACAGCCCTCCTTTATCTTTTAAAACAAAATATAGCAGATGTTCTACTGAAAGAAGCGAATATTGTATCCAGAAAAATGTCAGTTTTGTAAGAAAAATACTTTTTGGAGAAAAATACGGATACAAAATTTATCTGGAAAACATTTGTGTGTGCGTGCGCACTTTTAAAAATTTTATTTCTTCATTTACCAGTTTAAGCTATTATACATCAGAAGTGTCATAACAGACCATTACAACTATACAGTGATTTGCGACTACAGTGTCACTCAAATATTTGGGACTTGACTTGGACTTGAGAACAAAGACTTGAGACTTGACTTGGACTTGAGAACAAAGACTTGAAACTTGACTTGGACTTGCAAAAAATGACTTGTGAGCATCTCTGCCTGATGCCGCCTTCAAGTCTGGTTTATACTTTCGCGAGTGACCGTAGCGCGTGAACCTCCGCGAACGGCGGGACCGTTGCAGTGTTGTCCGAAACGATATATGTGTTAGTATAAAGAAACACTCCTCAAAAACAGGGGAAGGAACATTTACCTGACCAATTTAATGTTACTTTAATGTGTTCCAAGTTTGACAAGTGCTGAAATCAGGGTGTCTACAGGTTTGACCAAGGGAAAATTAAGACATTTTAAGACTTTTTAATACCGTTTTCCAAATAAAATTAAGACCAACTCGCAAGATCATACACGTTAAAATAAAGCACAAAAACCAACTGATTATTTACATTAATTAATCTACAGTAGCTGCTTGAAAACTTCAAATGTTAATGCACAAGACGGACAATACAAGACACAAACATTACATTTTTTTTCACTGTACAGTATACACAATGAAACTTTATACAAAACAAAATTCAAACACTGACAACAGCATCATACCATACACACACACACACACACACACACACACACACACACTAGGCCATTTTCCTGTTTTTCTGATCCACACTCCAGCTCATGCTCAACCCCTTTCAGTTCTGCTACTTTTTCTCTGAAACTCTTTCTAAGGATGTTTGATTTTGTGATCACTTTGGCCATCAGGGTTCCTGCTTTCCCTTCGGCTTGTTCAGCAAGTAAATTATTATTATAACTGGTTTATACTTAACCTTGAAAGTGACGTACAAATGATTTAATTCCATCTTGTTAAGGTGTATGAACCCTGCAAACATGACTTGGTTAATTGCAAGCCGCTCGCGCATGGGCGAAACCACCGCGATTACGTCATTTTCGACGCAGCGGCTGACGAGCGGCTCGCGCGCTGTCGTACACCTCTCGAAATTTGTAAAAACTTCGCGCGCGCCGCGCTTCAGCGCAATTAACCAAGTCATGTTTGCAGGGTTCATACACCTTAACAAGATGGAATTAAATCATTTGTACGTCACTTTCAAGGTTAAGTATAAACCAGTTATAATAATAATTTACTTGCTGAACAAGCCGAAGGGAAAGCAGGAACCCTGATGGCCAAAGTGATCACAAAATCAAACATCCTTAGAAAGAGTTTCAGAGAAAAAGTAGCAGAACTGAAAGGGGTTGAGCGTGAGCTGGAGAGTGGATCAGAAAAACAGGAAAATGGCCTAGTGTGTGTGTGTATGGTATGATGCTGTTGTCAGTGTTTGAATTTTGTTTTGTATAAAGTTTCATTGTGTATACTGTACAGTAGGCCTGTGTTGAAAAAATCGATTTTCCGATTCAGAATCGATTCGCATATGATGATCTGATTATCGATTCGTACGTCCAAAGATCGATTTTTTAGTGAACTTTTACCCCCGCCTCGTCACTGAATTCACGCAGGCGTGCTCGGTCTAACTAACTGTAAAACAACATGGCGACGGACAGTGACGGTAACGACGATAGTCAAATCGGCAATCTAAAAACAGAAGGACAGTTTATCCAGTGTCAGTGACTATTTACAGTTAGTCCGTGTCACTGACAGTTTACCCAGTGTTTTTACAGTTTTTTACAGTTTTTACAGCTCTTGTAACGTTGGGCGCAAGGCGATGGACGAGACAGAATCTTTTGCACTTTCCAAATCGTTACGTTTATTACATTTACCGAAGCGCAGACAGCGCACATAAAACACGTTTACATAGAACATGTGTGACTCAAACAACGACGAGCACAGTACGCTGCGCGAACGCACATTAAATAGACAAACCACATAAACCCCACGTGATGACGAGACGAGTCACAGGTGAGGATTATCACAAGACGCACCCGCACCCGCGGAGATACGAGTACACGCAGACAACGTTAACACACGCCCAACAGGGAGGGGTCGGGGACCGTAACGTGACAGTTCTGTTATTATATTCTTACTTTAAAGAAAAATACACGTTTACATTTTATACTTTCAGTTTATTAAGTGTGAGCACTTTTAAAATAAAAATGCATTTGGTAGCAACAGCTTTTGGGTGACTTCTTAATTATTTCAATCATAATAATAATGCACTAGGAGTAGTAGTAGGAGTCCACTGTTGCAGATATAGACACCTCAAAGATGTCCTCTGTTTATTGTCCTGGATTACCTTTCTTGAAGGTAGATTTATGATTACCCTTTTCACCAGTCTTCCAGCCATCAGTAACTACCAACTACCAGTAACTATTTGCTGATTAATATTGATATAATACTAGTTTTAACATGTTGCTTCTGTACATAGTCAGGAAACAGCTCATATAAATACATTTTTAATAACACTAAACCCCCGAATTGGATCGAATCGGATCGAATCGATTAAATCGGATTAAATCGAAATAAATCGATTCTTAATCTTCAGAATCGGAATCGGATCGATTCTTGGAATTTGAATCGATACCCAGCCCTACTGTACAGTGAAAAAAATGTAATGTTTGTGTCTTGTATTGTCCGTCTTGTGCATTAACATTTGAAGTTTTCAAGCAGCTAGATTAATTAATGTAAATAATCAGTTGGTTTTTGTGCTTTATTTTAACGTGTATGATCTTGCGAGTTGGTCTTAATTTTATTTGGAAAACGGTATTAAAAAGTCTTAAAATGTCTTAATTTTACCCTTGGTCAAACCTGTAGACACCCTGTAAGTGAATTACATCTCTAAAATAAATGCAACTATTCCATCTAGAAACTAGTTCTTCCATTGAAAAACATAAAAAAAACAGATCACATAATTAGTATAAAGGCAATCTCCTGTTAAATTGTGAAGATTCAGAGAAATACTTACTTATACCCCTTAACAGATGTATTCCTTATGGTACTTCAGTGCTTGTCTTTGAATTATTATGCGCCGTCAATTGCTGCATGTATCTTGGTTGTAATGCAGGTGTTCATAGTACTACGTGTATTAGCGCTGTTATTCATTCATGTTATACTTACAGGACACTCCTCATCGGCAGACTGAGGCAGCAGACAGCCAGTGAGTTGTTCAATTTGAACTTTTATTACACAGCCAGTAAATGACATGATTCATGCCCAAACCCACTACACAAGAAACCTGGAAACCCCACCAAATATCTCAATTTTATATAACAATTTTCCTGATCATTACCTAAACTCTGGTAAAAGAAAGTAGCTCTGATCTTTACAAAACTCCAGTAGGTGGGTAAACTCGGTGATCATAGACAGTGTTGCACTTTTAGTTACTGAATATACGATATATATTAAAATTATATGTTGCAATGCTGACAGTTAAAAGGTGACCATGTAGATTTTCATTCACACAGAGAAGGCAGGTTGAAGTTAACGAAGTCCTACTCCATGCTGAAGAATGTGAAAGTGTGTTAATGAACACAGACACAGACCTGATTCTCCCGGTTCTGCAGTTTAGCATGCCATGCGAAAGAATTCAAGAAACTTTCAATGATGGCCCAGCTGTTTCAGTCCATTCACAGTAAACTTTACTTTGGGTAAAGGGAGTCGATCCAGTCAAACTAATCCACAGACGTCACTCGCGGTTGCATTAAACTATAACTGGTACCGTTCTGTTTTCATTGTCTGTCTGTTTTTGGCCACAACCACATTCAGAAGCCAATCAACAAGTTCACTGCTCAGGAACCAACTGGCACACCTGTCAATCAAAGCAAGGATTCACCCACCGGTCCCGAGAGTGTTTCCGAGAGTGATGATCCACTGAAAGAGTGAGCAAATAGGAGAAGGGAAAGAAAAGTAAAAGAAGGAAGCCAGAGAACAGATCAAACGGATGGGTTATGAAGTCCATGCAAAAGGTTGCAAGTGAGAAAATAGAAATGCATTATTACCCATGTTATTAAAACAGTCAATAACTTATTTAAACAATAAAAATGGGTGGGGATTGTAGGTGCAATAATGCATTTGTGTGTGCCAAACAGGCTGATATGCTGCAGGACTCAGAAACAGGAAGAACCATAGAGTGGCGTTGCAGAGACGGAGTCTAGCCTACCCTCTAAACAAATCTGTGAACATCTAAATCTAGAGCAAAAACAAATCTCCCTTTGTTTAACTGTAAACACAAGCACACACAGGGACGCACTCGCACACACAAACCTGCTCTTGTGCACAATGTCCTGCACACACTGATTTTTGTGGTAGCGGACGAGCTGGGTGCGGGTCAGGTGGATCTCCTCATGGCTGGGGGCCGGACCTGCGCTCTCCTCCCGGCCCCAGAGAGCTGCCAGTCTGCACGCACGCACGCACACACACACACACACACACACACACACTTATACACACAAACGCCACAAGCTTCTCCATATTTCAAAATGACAGTGAGAAGATGCTCTTCACCCACCTCTTCTTGAACGGCAAAATAATGAGGCGCTCGTCCAAACCAAATATCCCAAAGGAAATTAAGCCCTGAAAAGGAGAGGCAGTGAGTTAATCTGCACTCGCAGGGTCGGGGTCAAGGGTCAGGCTCACGAGGCCTGCGTGCTGCTAATGTTCTCACACCTGTCCATAGTTGGCCACAGCACAGAAGAACTGCAGCTCCAGGTACAGTCGTCCAGGATCAGCGTTTAAAAGCCACCAGAGACAGCTAGACAGGTTCTGTGCAAAGACAAAACAGCCAACGATGTGGACGCTCTGAACAACGGGATGAAACAGGACCGGTTGATGGCAGGATGATACAGTGCAGGTCCAGTGATTACAGTGGGTACTGCGTACAGTTAAGGCTGCTATGTGTTTATAGTACACTGTACACAACTACAGTGTGTGTGTGTCATGTGTGTGTGTGTGTGTGTGTGTGTGTGTGTGTGTGTGTGTGTGTGTCATTGTGTGTGTGTGTGTGTGTGTGTGCGCACTCACGGCCAGCAGGCTGACGATAAGCAGTAGACACAGTAGCACATGTCGAGCCATTTGTCTCTCCTCCTGCACACACACACAGCTCCGTGCTTCAGACAGCACTGCCCCTGCAGGACAAACAACCTTACTACACCCACACCTACACCCACACGGTTCTGACATCACTGCCCCTGCAGGACAAACAACCTTACTACACCCACACCTACACCCACACCTACACCCACACGGTTCTGACAGCACTGCACCTGCAAGACAAACAACCTTACTACACCTACACCTACACCAACACACACCATGACTCACAGGACCATATGCTTTGACAACACCATATCTGCTAATGCATGCACACGCAGACAGATGTCATACACAGCAATATTATTCTTGCCTGTTGGTGGCGCTGCTGTGTGATTTAGAGCATCGGCCGTCGTCTCAGGTGCAGGGTCACCGTGATCTGAGTCCACAGAGATAAGAACTATGAATACACACAGCACAGACTTTGGTCTTTGAACATTAGACACAATACATTCTCCATCTCACACACACACACACACACACACACACACACCTCTAGTCAGGCTGGAATGCGATGCTGCCTGCTGGGTGGGGCCGTGGTTCTCTGAGTGACTGGGGCCCCCGGCCTCCTCCCCCGCCCCCGAGAGGGAGCTACGCTCCAGGGCCTGGTACACCTGCTCCTCAGGAGAGCCCTGACTCAGCGCCAGCAGAGAGAGGCCACCCAACAGGAGGCTACTGCTCAACACCGCCATGCTGCTCACAATCTAACACACACACACACACACACACACACACACACACACACACGTGATGAAAGCATTCACTATAGAAAGTGAAGAAACCCACATCTATAGTTCAGAATGAAATTCGTAAGGCACAAATTGAGGTGACTTACTTGCCACTTGCCGTAGAAGAAGGCGGAGTCAGTGGTTTCACTCTGCCTCTCACTCGCTACAAGCAACATGCCCACAACCAGAAATGGCACCCTGCAAAACACAGTGCACACACTGTAGTAGTACGGGACCGTAGTCTTTGTTGAGCTTAAAATGCACATGCACACACTCACCCCCAGCCAAGGAGGACGAAGACGAGGGGTCGAAGTTTAAGCTGGTCGTTCTTCTTCAGCAGAGCGAGTGAGAACGCTAACAGACCTATAACACAGCACAGAGTCTACACAACTACAAGACACAACCACAGACTCATCACAGCTCCATACAACAAACTCAGCAGTCATCATCCCCATGTGATGTAGGCCTAATCTACATGTGTGGAAAAGTATCACGATACACAGTCCAGACACATGCACACGTGTACGCACTAGGCCTGTCGCGATAATTACATTATCAACTTATCGTACAAATTTTTTTTAACCGCGATCATTTTTGCTAATGTCGATAATTGGCCATTGGGTTTCCGCGCAAATTTGTTTACATGAGAATAAACCGCAACTACGTTAGATTTCAGAAAGGCACGCAGTGCTGCTCTCGCGCAGCCCCCCCCCCCCCAACCATACACACAGGTATGCGAATGTATTCGAGGCTAATAGGACTCGAAATGATTCACTTTTGGCGCGCCACATTCTTTGCAGTGTTGTTCGAAACGATATGTGGTAGTATAAAGAAACACCCCTCAAAAACAAGGGAATGAAAATTTACCTGATGAATTTTAATGTTGCTTAGTGTTTCAGGTTTGAAAAGTGCTGGAATTTAGGCTAAAGTACTTGAAAATTCTTGAAATTGTAACTACTTAGTTTCACAACATATAGCTATCTGACTGAACAGTTCTCCTGTATTACGTTAACAAATACAAACCTCTTGTAATTCCAGGACGAAACATGAGAGAACGTGAAGACGTTAAGATTGGGCATTTTGAAAATAAACAACCATTAAATAATGTGATAAAAAGCGAATTCTTTTGAATCATTTCGAGTATATGTATGAATATTTAACTTAATTAAGTTCAACGTGCTGGGAAATATTGAAATGGACCTTTAAAGTGATGTACAAGTGCTTGAATTCCACCTTATAAAAGCTTATGAACCCTGCAAATATGACTTTGTTCATTGCGCTGAGGCGTGGCAAGCGTGAAGTTACAAAATTCAAGAGGTGCACGACCTCGCGAATCGAAGGCCCTCGCGCACGGGCGGAGCCACAGTGATTACGTCACTTTCGCCGTGCGGACCCTCGCACCGCGTCAAGTATAAACCAGGCTTAAACCAGGCTTAACTCGCTATATAGCCAAAGAGATGCTGCCGTTAAATACGGTCGAAAAGAAAACATTTATAAACATGCTGCAAAGATTTCACAAGCAGTATGAACTGCCAAAGAAAACCTATATCTCCCAAACTGCCATTCCAACCTTATATAATGAAGTGAAAGATGGCGTTCTGAAGGAGATTAAAGACACCTCATTTTACTCTGCCACTACAGATATGTGGTCAAGCTCAAATATGACCCCATACATGAGCTTTACAATACATTACTGCAAACTGGCAAACTGGTGTAATTGTATTATTATGCTACTATATTATTATTGTGGCACATTGTCTTAAAGCTCCTTTGGGGAGCCCAGAAACAAGAAAAAATTCTATAATGGCACTTTAAAATGACAATTACCAATTTATCGCAATAATTTCTGGGACAATATATCGTTCTGAAAATTTTGTTATCGTGACAGGCCTAGTACGCACATGTGCGTGTGTGTGTTACCTGTCCACAGATAGGTGCTGTAGAGAGATCCATAAAGCAGCGTGAAGGTGAGGATCTGACCCACTGCATTCTCCTGCTGAATTACGAACTTCCACAAGATCATCGACACACACACCAAGAGCTACAGGAGAAAACGTGCACAACCATATTTCTGTATAAAGGCTCAATGACACACACCCACCCCCCCACACACCAGGGCCCAAACACCTAACCACACACGCAACCACAAACCAGGGCCCAAACACCCAACCACACACGCAACCACAAACCAGGGCCCAAACACCCAACCACACACCCACCCACCCACCCACCCACCAGGGCTCAAACACCCAACCACTCACCCACCTGGGCAAGGAAAAGGTTTGCCGTGAACATGTGAGGCAGCCTGTTAAACTTCCTGCTGAGCAACATGACAGCAATGGTCCATACCTACCACACACACACACACACACACAGGTCAATACCAAGCTAGTGCAGTATAGAATGGGGAATTCAAGTAAAAGCTCGACTTTTTTTTTTCACATTCACGTACTCACACTCACTCACCAGGATGATGAGGCTGACCACACTGATGTTGAAGCTGACCTCCTGTAGCTCGGACATCAGGTGCGTCGCCTCCATCCAGGGGATGGTTAGTAACCATGCCGACAGATACATGATGGGCGCCGACAGCAACGTGCTGATGACCATGCCGGTAGCAACCTTGGAGATGAACACACACACACACACACACACACACTCTTGAAAGGTATGTTCTTGCCTCTTCTCCTCTAGAACCTAAATCAATGAAATCGGTCTATAAACGGCAGTACGGTAAGACTGATTCCAGGTCAGCCTACGCACCACCTCCATCTGCATGCTGTACTGGCCCGCGTAGATGGCCACGCTGGGTGCAGTGGGGAAGACCCCGTAGAGGAAGGCGTAGTCCGACAGACTGCTGTGGTTCCCAGAGCTGGAGTTTACTCCATCCAGGATCTCCAACATGTCCTTACACATCAACGGCATCATCAACCTAGAGAGCACACACACACACATACAGTCTCTTGAGCCAGATGTAAGTGTGACTAACCTATAATGCCACTTGAATACAAAGTCAAAGCAAGTTAACACTGAACATATAACATGCAAACACACACACACACACACACACACACACACACACGTTCTCACAGTTTAGCCGTGATGAGCAGTATGAGTGTGACCCCCATGGACCGGGTGAGCCTACACATCTGCCCCACCATCGTCAAGCCCAGGTAGAAGAGCGCCGCCCCTCCAAACGAGTTAGCCAGTCCGTCCACAAACTCTCCTAGCAACGCAGGGACACGCCCACCAAACAGGAAGTGAGAGACAATCCCGACCAGGACCATGAAGACGATTGGATTCTTAACAACCTGTGGGGGGGGTGGAAGGGTGGATGAACAGATGGGCAAAACCGCAGTTTTCTAACAAGTGATCCGATCACATTTCACCTCGTGAACCAGAGTCAACCTCGACATCGTTCCATTTCATTGGCTGCTTTGAGGATTTAAACTCAATCCAGGAGCCCAAGCACCAGGACCTGAGGAGGGATGTTCTCGGTCCTGTTCCTCAGGACACCACACCTGATTCTGTTCATCAGGGAAGCCCTTCATGAGCAGAGTCATGCCCGTGGAAGCAAGGAAGCCCCAAACCATGTGGGGTTCCTGGGGTCATCAGGACAAGAACCGAGAATCACTGTATACCATATTATGAATTCCTCTTACTGCATTAAAGCAGGACACAATGAGGTGAACGTGCTGAGAAATTCTACGTGTTCACACCTGTGACAGGCTATGTGAAATGGCTGTGGATTTTATACACCCCCATATACTGTCCTGTGCATCCCACCCAAAAAACACACACCCGTAGCAGGACGATGGATACGATACGCAGGCGGCTTTGGTTGTGGTCAGGGTTCTGCCTCCATCGCTGGAGCTCACACAGGGCAAAGCCCACCGGGTTGAGCAACATCAGAGAGACCGGGGCCACCAGGTAGAGATACTGCGCATAGTCCGGATGAGAGGTGCGATATAGAGCATCCACTGAAGGAGGAGCGCAGAGAGAGAGAGAGAGAGAGAGAGAGAGAGAGAGAGAGAGAGAGAGAGAGAGGTCTGTTTACTCTGAGCAAAGCCATGCTGGGGGGGAGGACTGTTTTGGCTGTGTGGTGTGTGTTGCCCCAGTCACCTATAGGATATCCCAGGGCGAAGTCGTTGCTCTGAGTGGCGAAGATGGCGAACAGGCCCGCTTTACTGAAGCGGCTCTCCGGGCCGGCCACCAGCAGCGTCAGGACGCACACGGCCGCGAACACACACACCTTGGCGATCAGCACACTCCACAGGAATGACCACACGACGTCTGCGAACTGGAGCTGCACCATGTTCTTAAAGAGCAGCGCGGGGAGAGCAAAGCATGACACAAACGTGCCGAGGCTCCTGGCCTGCCCCGCGCTGATGATGTCACTGCGGCCCGCCACATAGCCACACAGGATGATGCCAAAACACTCCAGCAGCACCGGGAAGAGCCTGTCGATGGACATAGCTGGGGCCGACAGAGGATTGTGGGTAATGTTAAGGCCATGGATGGTGACATAAAGTTCTTCCATGGTGGCATTGAGCAGGTGGACACTGGATAATATCTTGGCGATCTTGGATAATATTGAAGAGGAGGAATCTATGAGAGAGAACATGGCATAAATGGTCTCTAGAGAGAGAGAACAGAGAACTTCCAAAACACTTCTTGCATAAGAAACCATAGCTATATGACCCCACCACATTATAGTTATGGGAGAAAGATTGAAGCAAACATGCTCCATTAATCTTAGACTCTCGCTATCGTACAAATATTACATTTGAATTCATAGAACAACTTGTCGAAGCAATAATGTCACACTATCCCCATGTGATGGTAAAACAAGACTATTTATTGTGCGGAAGTCCCACTTTTACAACAGCAGGCCTGTTTCATGTTTCATTATTATTATTATATAGCGCCGTATTTCCACTCCGTGCTAATAATGTGACGAAAATAAGACATTTTACCAGCTCGCTGTCAGTGTACCATCATGAGTCAGACAATATTAATCCTAACGCGCATTCTAATACGCTGCACATTACTCCTCCGTGTTCACATTACTCTCACACTAGCGAATGAAGCTAGCTGTCGCATTAGCAGCCTCCGTCCCCGTTACTTTATAACGGCTACCGCCCGACTGATTGACACCTGATGCAGCCTATAGTATTATTTTGTAACCCCTATCGCGTCCGCTAATCGCAATGATTGGTCGACGTTTCTACAGGCGTTGACGTATAAGACGCTTGCTTGTGTGGTTGGTGGGATCCGTTCATGCGGAAATGAGAGGCGTTTCATTTCGTCAGAAAGTCCTGTAAACGTTCATTTTCTTATCGCGTCTCTTAAATGCCTTAGAAATAAAAAAAAGTAAAAATAAAGCAATTAAAAAGACTGAGATATTTTTAAATATATATATATATATATGCACACACAGTATGTTTATTAAGTTTGAGTTTCCTTAATGTTTGATGCCCTCTACTGTGCATGAAAAACAGCATAAAAAAACCACAAACTCTATATCCATTCTTCATAAAATAACAGACACTATGAAAGGTTTATTTTATTTAGAAAACCTTTTGAACAGGTTTACCACACAATCAGGTACAAGAGGTTGTATTTAAAAAGTAAATGAGTATCACAAATAAAAAATGAAAAAAAAAAAAGATTCCATCTTAGGCTCTGGAGTGACACAGAATCCTTTGAAGTACCACTTCAAGTGCTTATGTCACAATGACATCATTATGACATTACAAAAAGTCATGATCTGAAATAGTTTCTATGCAGATGTGTTCAGTCACGCTGCTTCACTGCTCTGCACCCAGATCTGCACAGAGCAGCCATTATCCAAATCATGGATTCATGTAAAACATACGTCATGTAAATCAGAGATTGCATGTACCCAAGATATTAAACAAACCAAGGCTCCATTTCACACTGCTGCTAAATACAGCTGAGAACACACCACTTTGCATAATCCAAACCTTGCATATTTGCTCTAGGTCTGCATTCTTATTAAAGTTACCTCCATGTTACCAACTTGTAAACACATACAATGAATTTTAGAAGGCTGAACTCAGCTAATGCACGATCCTTTTGAGCTTGTTTTGGACTTAAACTAAAGCAAGTAGGCTAACCATGAACCATGATGCAATACATTTAAGACATATTCAAGTGGCCCTGTTTATAATGTAGGTGTACATGTGTTCTATAGATATGAGTATACAAGGCAAAAAGTGCACGTGTAAACACGCAACTTATCAAAAATTATAATATTGAAATTACAAAACTGAACATAAACGTCTAAACAAGAACCCACGTAATAAAATAAACTCTTCAAAAAAAATTTGTAGGCACTATATGGTAATCTCTTCTGTTTCTTCATCACAAAGGAACACATCCCATAATACACATAAGGAAGCTGTCAAGGTGCATCCTTCATTATGACATCATCATCTCCACCGTATCTCCTCCCACGTGCACAAACCAAGAGGAGTGTTTGTGTAATCAAACCAGACCAAATGAACCAACTACTTAAAATCATACATGGCTGCTTTTTACCTGTTTATAAAGGCCTGGATAAGTTGCACAAAGATGGCCGCAAACATTTTTAGACCACGTTTTACAGTCCCCTTTGAAGTGCTGCATAAAGCCAGGAAAAAAAGTACAGCAAGCGCAAACTGGTGGGGCTTTAAACTGGGTACCGTAGTCTCTGGGGGAACGGAGCAAGGACTGTGGGAAGGAAGCCCCCACAGAAGGAACTACAGTCCCCAGAGGCAAGCTGACTCCAGACCGACACTTCCCAAGAGCAGTGTTCTTTACCTCTTCATATTTCAGTCAAACACTCTTGCAGACGCACACACACACACACACACACACACACACACACACACACACACACACACACACACACACACACACACACACACGCACACACACAGGCACATAAAGCAAATTTGTTTTAAGGCAACATGACAGTTAAACAGCCAAATTTCAAATGTCTCTGATAAACAAAAAAACATGATACAGTAAGTGCACGTGGCACATTTGGTCACGTGAACGTGAGATCAGCTGCAGAGACACTGGAGTGGGAAATAAACAGGTGGAGTAATTAACCATGACTTAGTACAGATAATGCACCTTACTGAAACTGTGTTTCTATGCAGACCCTTTTTACACAAAAAAAATAACAGGACCAGAGAATTAACCATAAACACAGCATCACCTGAATGTAGGGGGCACTTTGTGGGCCTTTAGGAGTGGGCTCCCAGTAACAGCTGTATGACTGCATCATAAGCAATATAAAGTCGAATGTATTCAAAAAGCAGCACAGAAAGGCCGACACAGGTAATACTGTTTAGGTCGAGAGAGAGGATGACGAGTATCTCGGAGCAACCAGGCCACTTGCTTCATCTGGGAATAGGAGGTAAGGGTGGAGCTCCACGCTCTTTCTTCCCTGAACCTACACACACACACACACACACACACACACACACACACACAAACAACTGTTTTATATAGCTAAATATAATCATGCACTTTCAGCCTGCAGTGTGTAGACTGGGACATAAAAAAGACCTCTCATCACCAGGAAGCAAAATAATCAAGATTTGTGCAGTCGTAGTTTTATTGCATGTACAAAACTCATTGGCTCCATCTACTGGGCAAAAAAAAACCTGAACGGTCAGCATCAACTGCAATACAGCCAACAGACTTCTACACTAAACGTCTGCACTAACTCGAACTGCCTTACATAGCTTCATCACTGTACCCACTTAGCAGGCTGTATTTTTAAATTACCCATAACCCCCCACAAAGATATATTTTAGAATGCTTAAAATTTATTTAAAATATTTAAATTATTCTAAATTTAAAATGATTAAATGTGAATATTTTGGTTTTCATATGCTTCAACAGATATTTAACAAAGTTAGTGAAGCAAAGCTACATAGCTGGAGTATCAGAGATCAACAATACATCAAATATGTTGTTGATCTGTATAATAAACGTTGTTTGTAACAATATTCAATATTTTTATTCTTCAATTTTAATAAGTATAGGATCAAAGATGGAGAGAAGAATCTAGGTGCTCCTCTGTGAGATCTTTAACACACAAAAAGGCCATTCTATTTTTCTCTATTTTACCTTTATGCCTCATTAAAATGTTTATTTCAATTCTACGTCCATATTATATTTTTGTTTGTTTGTTTGTTTGCCATGACTCCATTTTAAATATTCTTGTTAAGACTGTTTTTTTTCCCCAAAATTATATTTATGCTGTTCTGTGTCTTTGCTTAATTTTTAATATACACAATATATATGCACTAGATTAGGGGTGACCTGCAATAGTCTCTGATTCGACTATAGTCGACTATACCCCCTAGTCGACTATGAATGTCAGTCGAATGTACCATTCTAACTGCATGGGGGTGACCAAGGACGCTGCTAAGCATTAGTTGTTACATTAAATGTCTTTGTTTTCGTTATATATAGCCTTTTGTCAAATAAATCATCCTAATTTCTGTTAATAAATATTTTTAAATGATGTGTGCACATTAACAATAGGCATCTTCCTTACTACACATTAATAAGTCACACCCTGCAGTTGCACAATCCAAATGAGCGGAGCTGAACACGCTACTAAAAAAACTTCAAAAAGTATTTTGAAAAAGATAAAGATGAATCAAACAAAGTGCAAGTTATGTCATCAATGTCTTTCATTTCACACGACAACAACCAACATGGCATAACATTTAAAACGGGTAAGGCGAAAAAAACAGTTCAGCCGTTTGTCGTTTCGGTGTGTCGTCTTGTCGCGGTGCATCTCGGCAAGTAAGCCTATACACATTTTTTGTTGTTGTTTGCTTTTTAAACCCCGTTACTTGAACCTTTCCTTATAATGTTTTGCTGTTGTGTGGCAATTAAAAAAAATATTTTCATGCAGGCATATTTTATTTAAAATATTTTTGACATTTTGCACAGTGCCTGTCTGACAGTTCGATATGCGCACTGACGGTTAATGTTCTCTAATGTTTAATTAAAAAATAAATAAGTAATAAATAAAAGCTGAATAAAGCAAACCTACCATGTTTATTCATTTATCTGAGTGTTGTAGGTTTTTACTTTGAAGTGGAAAAAAGTCCTGAATGAGAACGGGATCCCGTTTAAGGTGCTCTTTAAAAAAAACACTGATTCGACTATTAGTCGACTAAATGGAAAATCTGACGAATCAGATTCGACTATGAAAATCCTTGAGTTGAATACACCTCTACACTAGATAAACAATATTATTAAATCTATTACACAGTTCTGGTTCAAAGCATAGCAATCGCAAGAGGATATACAAACAAGCAAACAAAACCAAGAATCCTGATTGGCTACCTCTGCCGTCACTTCTGGCCAGTTTGCTGGGATAGGTCTTCTGACAGGGAACGTACGGCTCAGGGGGCGGGAAATCCGACACGGGCCGAAAAGTGAAGCGCAGGTCCCAGTCGTCTGGGAAAAACACAGACATGAGCATGACGCACGCACGCAGACTCACGAAGACAAGCACGCAGACGCACACACGCACGCAGACACGCACGAACCTGCATACTGTCCTTGACTGTGGTATCCGTTGCCCATGGGTGGAGGTGGGGGTGGGGGACCACCAGTAGTGGGCCTGTCTGGTGGGAGGGGTGGTCTGTTGCCACCACGAGGAGGTTCCGATGCCAGTCTGTTTGGCGGGGGCGGGGCTGCTGGTGACCTCACATTAATGCTCCCTGGTCGACCAGAAGGTGGAGGTGGTGGAAGCGGACCTGACCACACCCACATTCACACATATGACAACAAGATATCAAAATATCAGTGGCATGCACTGAAGTACAAAAAACCATAATTCATCTATCTGCAGAAGTCGTCACCTGTTCGTCCAGGTGCATTCCTGCCCAAAGGGGGCGGTCTTTCAGATGGAGGTGGAGGAAGAGGGCCTGAACGGCCAGGAGGAGGGGCGGGGCCATGCGCGGTGAGTGACAGGTGCCTCTGAGGAAGACGCGGTGTATGCTCCTCACTGGGTCTGTTTGGCCGCCCTGGCGGTAGGGGAGGGCCGGAGCTTGACCCACGAGACGAGGAGAGAGGAGGAGGAGGTGGTTTGCAGTTGGAAGACGGAGGGGGAGGAGGAGGAGGGCCGTCACGTGAGAGGGGCAGGGAAGGGCGGTTGCCAGGCGGAACAGGCGGGGGGCGGTCATCTATACGAGTGGGGGCTGGAGGAAGAGGGGGCCGTCCAGAATGAGGCACAGGGGGAGGCACTGCGGGACAGGAAGGCGGACGTCCAAAGCCACCCGGCACCGGTGGCGGGGCAGGTTGTCTCCCTGGGGGGTTTGGAGGAGGAGGAGCAGGTGTAGAGTTGTAGGGGCGGGATCCACCAGGCAGAGGAGGAGGTCCTCTACTTTGTGGTCCACCCTGATTGGGACGCGGGGTGCTGGGGACGGGGGGAGGCGGAGCTCCGGGTGTTTCTGAGCGTGGGGGGTTGATTCGAGGGCGTGGAGGGTCAGAGGGACCATTGCGTGGCCCAGGCAAGCGTGGGGCGGAGCCAGCTCCTCCCACAAATGGCCTTGGACCAGAACTACGAGCACCAGGAGGGAGAGTGGGAGGTCTCACACCACCAGAATCTGGAGAAGACAAAAAAGGGGATTATTTACTTCTACACTCAACTCCGCCTACAACCTTTGAAGGGAGAAAAACTATAATCATGCCCATTTTGAGTGATTGTGATCTGTTCACTTTCTCAGTGTTCATGCTGTGAAATGGGAAGATGTGGGACTGTTGTATGCAGTGAGCAAACACAGGTCCACTTTCAAACACAGAATTTTAATGAGTAATGCTTTATTCAACTGGAAAAGCCTACTTGCATTTCGAATAAAAGACATTATCATGGTTGTTCCTAATATAACTATGATTCCAACAGCTTATTTGGTCAAAACAACAGTGCTGAAACAAATGTTTCTACAAAATTCATGTCCTTGGCAGAAGAAAATGCTGTTCGAAAATAAACAAACAACCCTGAGTAAGAGAACAAGTTTTCATGAGCGTGTGTGATTTCTACCGTCTCTGAAGGAGCGTAGCTTTGGCATGCCATCTTGAAACAGCCCACCAAGGCCTGCAGGAGCTCCGCCTCCAAATCCACCCCCTCCCCCTCCCCCTCCGCCTCCACCAGCTCCTCCCCCAACTCCTCCCCCTCCACTACCTTTAGGCTCTGTGAAAACAAAAACACATGTGATACTAAAACAAGGGAAGCAGAAACGCACTCAAGAGCAGATTCACCCACAGCACAGCAGAATCAGGCCTCAAAAGCCATTTAGAAACAACTGATAAAACACAGACTTAGCTTTACAGTTTGGCTTCAGTTTCTAACAAAGATCAACCTAAACAGTGGGTGATCTCCATCTTCAACGATGCCACATTAGGAGTTCACCAACATGTACCTAATTCCACGGCATAACAGTACCAGCATCTCCAACCCTCACAGCTCAGGGCTTAGTGCATTTCACATCAGGTACAGTGCTACACCCCACTAAACTATGCAGTGGTGCTCCAACCACCAGTGGAGGACGGATGGGTGGTGGTGATGTGGGGTTCCTCACTCTCAAGGACAGGGGCGCTGCGGTCATTGGTCACCGTCTTCTTGAGCCGCGCTCCTTTGCTGATGTCAGACAGCAGAGCATTCCTGCCATGCTGCTCGGACTTGTTTAGGACTGGCTTCTCCGTGTTTGCCTGCGGACACGCAGCGCACACACACACACACACACACACAAAGACGTTTAAATACTGTCTCAGTGTGCATGATTGTGAGTGTGGGTGTGTATGAGCACATTACCAAAGCAAGAGTTGGGGGTGGGGGTGGTGGTGGTGGTGGGACAGGCATGTTTAGTCTTCAACGCGTTCTCCTCTCACAAGGACCAGGAGAAGGTGAGAAGGTCTCCAGCAGGCCGCGCACAGACGCACGACCCCACTGAAGCAGAGCAAAAGACAACATCAAAGAGACACCAAACCACATCGCACCTGATGACAAAACCTCGCCAAGATAGACAAGTGGGTCGCCAAGTGGGTCTACACTTCAACCACATATACATACATAATATTCATCTATCTATCTATCTATCTATCTATCTATCTATCTATCTATCTATCTATCTATCTAAGAGACAGATAAACACACAGTTTGTGCATTATAAGAGGAGCCTTTCACAAAGGACTCAAATATGCAAATGATACTACAGGCAGGTCAATATCATGCTGAAATACACACACACACAAACACACACACACTCTCTCACTCTCTCTAAGGGCCTCTCATTGGTTACATCCGGTGTGAGCCATAAACAGGAAGAGCTACAACAGATATACCTCTCACTTCTCCTTCTTCATTGCACTCGCTCTCATGAGGACACACTCTTACACAGCCAGTTCACAAGAACCTCCACCAGAGGAAGTTCCAGCCAGCAGCATAAATCACTCTGACAACAAACATTCCCTGGTTCAAACCCATCAGTGCTCACAGCCTCCGTCAAACAACTACCTCATTTCTCTCTCTGTTCCTATTTTTTTTACTTCCCTCTCACTCCTCCCTTTTTTGTCTCTCTCTCTCTCCGTTACCGGACATCCGCTGAGTGTGCCAAAAACTCTGCTCACCGGTGCAAAGGCTGATGGGATGTGGGTATATTTCCTTCGGCTAGGCAGAAAAAGACAGCCTCTCCTGTTCTTCTCAAACACATGTGTTTGCACGTGCACACACACACACACACACACACACACTCCATTCCAGGGCCCCCTCACTCCATCACAGTTTCACAGACCTGGTGGTCTTCAAAGTTCATCTAAACAGACATCACTGGAGAGGACCTTCCAGCTAGTGGGACAGTCATCACTCCGACCTCCTCAACCCCTAAACACCCTGGAGTGAGCATCGCTACTTACCTGCCTGCAGCTTTGGCTTTGCAGAGATTAGGGACTGAGTGAAGGAAACAGCGTGCCCTTTAAAAGGTTTGGAGCAACGTCTGGTTTACATTCCACAGCACCCCGAGTACCATGTCCCGGAGTATGGCCAAAACGCTCACACTTCTCACTGTGGAACAGTGACATTTTACAGAGACTGAAATGCACTAATGTCGGCAGCAGGCAGCTGAACTGGCTGGACATCATGTCTCTCTCCTCAGATGGAAAACACAGAGGAGGACGCTGCTCCCGCCTGGGCCTTAGAACCCAGACTCTGCAGTCCAAGAGCTGGATCCTTGGACTGCAACTTATAGTGCATAGAATGCTTATAAAACAAGACTGAGAAGAGCACTGTAAAAGAGACTGTGTGTGTGTGTGTGTGTGTGTGTGTGTGTGTGTGTGTGTGTGTGTCTGTGACCATCACCAAGGCCCTAGAGTTCCAGACAGTGCACACCAGCTGTGAGTGGCGTCAGGCTCCACACTCCAGGGCCACGTGGCCACAGTTCTCATTTGTAAACAAGGACAAGCTGCAGAGACTCAAAATGTCGGTGGAGACAATGGTTTTATATTACGGTTCAGCTCAGCAACTCAGATGGAGGGAGTGAGAGGGAGTGATAGATATATAGAGAGATATAAATAGTCAGATAGACAAAACATTACATTAAGAAGTGAATAAATAGTAAGAGGAATAGAATAATAAAAAGACCACCTCCTTCATAAGACAAAGATAAAAGGTAGGCGCCAAGATGGGTTTTGAATTCCTCTCAAAGGATGTTAATGACCTAATATCCAGGGGAAATTAATCGCACAGTTTTGGAGCAGCAACAGAAAAGGTGCGGTTTAAAAAAACTTTCTATTCAGCTAATGGGTAGCCGATGTAAATAGGCCCGGACAGGTGTAATATGTTCCTGTTGTTTTTGTACCAGTAAATACTCTGGCAGGAGCCTTTTCAACATGCTGCTAATGGAGGTCTGACAGACTTACAGTATTCAAGGCGTGAAGCAATGAATGCGTGTGTGACTTTCTCAAGATCCTTACACAATAAAATGGATTTCAGGACCACATGACAAATTAGTAAAAATATGTTTAAAATCACCACCAATTATTTGTAATCTAGATGATGAACCAAAGATGACGACCTCTGACTTGCTTTCAGTAAGCTGAAGGAAGTTATTGGTAAACCACTTCCTAACTTCTGTCAAACATTCAGAGGGGCTATACAAATAATGTTAATACCCACGTTTAATGGGAATGTATAACAGTATCATCTGCATAGCAATGGTAAGGAATTCCAAATGTCTGAAAAGATTTTCCCAGGAGGTCCACAAATAATCAAAAAAGAACAGGACACAGGATTGAGCCTTGAGATACACCATAGGTGATGGGAGCAGATGTAGACGTCCATTTACCCAATTGAACGGTGAATAAGTGGTCTTTCAGGTAGGAGGAAAACCACCCTAGTGTTCTCCCATGTATCCCAGCAAAATAATTAAGACACTTTAAAACTATCATGATCAACTGTGCCAACCGCTGCAGTAAGATCCAGCATAGCTAAAGTGACACAATGACTAGAACCAAGAGAAAGTAATAGACCATGCCAGTTTAAGTAAAGCTGACTCCATACTGTGATGAGACCTGAAACATTATTGAAGATATTGTTCTCAGCTAAATGTAATGACAGCTGAAGGTAGACGGGCTGTCTGGGCGGCCATACATTTCTGGACATTCTGTTTACGCCACTGCAGCTGGAGCAGCTTCCACAAAGCTCAGCTGGTTCCCCGTCAGCAGACAGCGGGTCAGAATCGGAGAAAGAACACCACCCTGTCCTTTCCCTCACCTACCACGCTAGTTCTAGTTTCTCGTGAAAACACAGGTTAAATCAAATGATGAGAAATGCAGACATTTCTTTCATGGCCAGAAATGTACAAATAATATCTGCTGCTGAGTATTTTTCAAGAAGGAATGTTCTGGAAAGAAGCCATACACATTTGCATCAAACTCACCAGGTAACGTGGAGCATGTTGTCGAAGAACCCAAAACCCAATAAAAGAGGAACACCAATCCCCGTGGTCATGGAGCTACTCTCTTCATCAAACTAATGGCCACATGATAGCTAGATTAAGATGAAACATGAACTACCTTAGGCAGAAGCAAACCCACAAAGAGGAAGAGAGTCTTCATGTGTTTCAAAGGGTTTTGAGTTGCCGCAACTGAATTTTTTCAGGGTAGGTCCGAGACTGCATAAATATGTCGGAAAAGACTAACACCAAACACCCACTAACACCATTACTAATGTGGTTCCCATGTTACTCACACACTTTAGGCCACAACGTTCAATCAGAGCCATGCTATTAGTGAGTATAGCGTTCGTGTTAGTGCCCTGAAACCTCAGAATTACCACCAGCAGACGTTTAGCTTACTGAACAATACTGTTGTGTGTGGGTTTGGGCCGAGGGCAGGTGATGCGTCTCTTCCACACATTCATTGACCCTGAATCTCAAGGACACAAACACATCCTGCCCGTTTCCGCGTGACACAAGTTCAGAAAACATGTGAATGTAATTACACGCGTCCCTGCCGATCAATGGAAACGACAACGTTATACCGAGTAAACCTGAAGGAAGGGAAAACTGCGCCTTCGGCTGATACGCGGGTTTGTGGGCGCCTGACCTTTCAATTACAAACGCACCTTATGACTAAATGGAGGTAGTGAAGGAGTCTATGTGCACGAACACACCGCGTCTGGGGTGACATTAACCTGCTGTGGATCACTGCGATCTCACAGCCCGACTAAACCCATCTCTGAACGGATTTGATCCCAGACATATACAAGTAGCATGGTGTGGGTATATCATTAGTCCCAGTCGCGGACATAAGCTCCCTCGGTGCCGATACTGGTACCGTGCAGGCCCAGGAAGTGGGGCGCGCTCCCCCTGAACGCTGGCGCGCCTCGAGGATCTTTGTGATTAAAATAGAAGTAGATCCTACAAAAAAGTAGCTTACAAAGCCTCGTCATATTAGTGACGTGGACGGTATGGAAAAGAAAACGCATTAATATGTCCATACAATGTAATTTATTTAGCGCAACAGTTAAACGGTCTTACCCGCAATCCGCGAACTTTTCCTGCGTGTGCGGCACTCAGCACATAAACGAGGCACCATTCATCTGGCGCTGCGTTTGCATCTACACGGTTTCCTGAACAGAACCGATCCGGGCCGGAGCCACTCCTTTGGGCAGCACACACACACGCAGCTCGTCTTTCTCTACGCCGCTTCCGCCCCCACGTTGTTTCCACAAATCCCCCTCCCAAATTACGCTCAAAAGTTTAATTTCGAGGTTACACAGGAGAAGTCGTCCGTCACGTCACATGCGGAGGGGGGACTCGTGTGTAGATCTCACAAGCGCTGACGTCTTCAGTTTTCGTCAGATTACCAAAGTTTCTCTTGGCCGACACAAACGGACTTGTGCGTCCCCTTCATCCGGGACATTCCCGCGGGGATCCAGATGTGGAGAGGTGCCAACATCTGTCAGCTCAGAGCAGCAGCAATAACCGCCCCATAGCACAGACAGGAACAGGATTTGTTTCTCAAATCGCTTAAAATACAATCAAGTTCTCCATCTACTCTTTTATTTAGAGGAATAAAACATTCAGTACGTAAAGATGATAAAACTAAGGAATAGGATTAGAAAAAGAATAGAAGACACACACGTTGCAGTTTATTTCAAATGAAAAATAACAAAGAAGTCCTATATAAAAACACAGGCTGCTGAATATCCTTGTTATGTGTGGTTTGCTCAAAATAGTTTCCTCATGGTCAGCAGACATGACACGTGCAGCACAGGATGTTGGGAGTTTCTCAGCAATTTGTCACCAGCTATTTATGTATATATATATATATATATATATATATATATACACACACACACACACACACACACACACATGTATATGTAAATCACATTGAAATGTAACCTGGAACAAAAACAATTTAGACTAGACTCACACAGTATATGAACACGCACCACAAGTATGTATTTATTTATGTGCCTGGGGTCATCATAGGTGCCGTGGGTGATTCTTACATCTGCCCACAGACAAACAGCGGATCATAACCTGCAATCCTCGCAGAAAACAACAACCTGTGGATGAACCTCTGCTCTTCCCTTTTTTACCAGTAAACCATGAGAAAAGCAAGAACTTCTGCTGTTAATGTGTGCTTGTGGAAGAAAAGGATATGTGTTCGAGTTGGCTCAGACAAGGCCATTTTACCCCAGTTAACATCTGATCTAAGCAGACGCCTTCTCTGCCACAGCCCAGAGTGGGGTGGTGTGACGGGGGCTAGCGTCAGACTACAGCCCCTGGCTTTGCTTGGGCCTTCACACCCTCAGAGTGCGCTGAGTTCGATGAGACGGCCGGCAAACACTCCCACCGTGCCGATAACGCACACCGTCATGAACACACACAGAAGAATGTGGTCTAGCACCATAGCGACGAACTTCCATTCCTCAGCAGCCTGCGATAAAGGGAAGTGTAAAAAAAATATTTACCTAAAATACATAGAGAAATCGAATGACCTAAAATATATAGAGAGAGGAATTGAGTGAAAGCAGGACAGGGAGAGTAAGAGGAGCAGGAATCTCTCACGGTGTTGGACTCTTCATCACTCCTCATCGTCTCAGCGATGTATTTGATGCCTTCCATGGCGCTGCGCACGTCTGGGTTTTTGGTTATGCCACACTGGAAGGTGACAGAGGTGGGCACCGGTTTGCCAGAGATGTCCGAGATGTCGAAGTCACGCAGGGCGGGCGGCTTCTCCTTCCGCTCCTGAGACGGCCGTTTCATCGTTGAGAAGAACATGAGGTTTGGGAGGGTGTTGATGAAGATCTGTGGATCAGTGGCATCGGATGCATTATGAAATGCATTATGCATTATGTTCACTCCATTACTCTCTCTTTCTCTTTCTGTAACGTTTTCTCTTTCTGGTCATACCCTGCGGACCCAGTTGGGCATGGTGTGTGTGCTGGGGGAGCGGTGGTGCGTGTTGATGACGATGACAGTGATGATGATGGAGGCGATGACGAAGATCATGGTAAACAGCATGTATTTCCCGATGAGCGGCACGGCACTGGATGTAGAGGGGATGAGCTCCACGATCACCAGCAGGAACACCGTCAGAGACAGCAGGATGGAGATACTGAGAGTCATCTTCTCACCTGTGGGCATACATACACACGCACACACACAAGCACACACAGCAAATCAGAGCTATGTGCAGAAAATACATTCTCTGACCTTTCATAACTTTCACACATTTGAACACACAGTATGAACATAAAGTACACAACCACAGAGCAGATAGTACAGCCAAAGACAGCATGGCCAATATACAGCGCACAACCATGCAGGCACACACACACACAACACAAACACACACACACACAGGAGTGGATAATTAAGTCAAACAGATAATAGAAACAGTCACGACATGCATACATATGGTCATATTTACACTGTGTGACACACACACACACACACACACACACACACACACACACACACACACACACGTGTGCACACCACTCACACTCACACACAGTTACCAGAATCAGTGGGCAGGTAGAAGACCAGGCTAGTGAGGAAGGAGAAGAGTAAACAGGGGATGATGACGTTAACGATGAAGTAGAGAGGTAGGCGGAGCATGAGGAAGTGGTAGGTGATGTCCAGGTAGGGCGTGTCCGGGCAACACGCGTAATACACCCAGTGTTTCCAGCTCCTGTAGTCCTTCATTACCCATTCACCGCTCTCCATGAAGTTACTGAGGTCCGGCCGGTCACTGTCCTGCGCACACGCACGCGCACACACACACACACACACACAAAGCTGAATCTACGGCAAGTCCTGATAGGAAGACACACGCTGACGCTCACAAAGGGCCTTACAGTGTGACTCTCTTTAACAGTGCCACCTAAAAAGCAGCATGTTTGTAAACAGATGTGTCCAGAAAAGCCCCTTTGGTGACTGCAGCCGTGCCCGCGAGGCCCGGCAGCTCGTACCGGGTTGATGATGACCAGGTTGCCGTCGTAGGTCCACGTTCCTAGCTTCATGCTGCAGTTTTGCAGGTCAAAGGGGAAGTAGAGCACCACGATCTCACAGTAGCTCTTAAAGATGGCCGGGGGGTTCCACGTCACCATGCCTGTGTGCTCCAGCAGCACTTTGGTCTCGTGCACGATGGCAAAGTCTCCATCAGCACTGCAAGCACACGCAAGCACACACACGACAACGTCTTGAAATGCCTTTTTACACGGAGAGTATCGCACACGTACACTCGTTTAGCCGCTGCTAATGCCACCGACTCGGCTGGGCCTGGTGGAGCAGCGTGGCGGGGTCCCTGCAGAGACGCGTACTTGTTATAAAGCACTAAATCTGGTTTCCAGATGTCGGTGGAGGGAATTCTGATTTTTTTAATTCCTCCGTAGTCATCTGGGTTCCACTGCAGATTCACGTCCTTCCATTGCTGAACACAAAACAGAGAGAAGACAGAGAACCCATCATGATTTGAACTTAATTAGCATAAATAAGAATTTGTATTTCACAAATGACAATTTTTGCATTTAATATTTAGTTTTTAATTTGATTTTTTTAAATTGGCATTGGTATTCATATTCAAATCCATATTCATATTCATCTCACATACACATCACATCAAAGACTGAGGAAGCAATATATTTATAGAATAAGAATATAATTCTCAAAATTAAAATTAAAGTAATTGTGGCACAGTTCCCATACCATACACAAGGAACCACAGAGAGAAAACACAAAACCTTAAAGCCTGAACCCTGATAGTAGAATCACACAACGGCTCGAGGCCTGTCGTTGGAGATCACCTGTCCATCACCACAGTCACACCTCCCATCGAGCAGCTGTGGTAGATTAACTCTGCTCTTTGTGCTGTACTGTGGCCCTGCCCAAGTGCAATTTACACCCCTTGTTCTTTCTAATGTCTCTGTATTCAAACACATGACAGTTGGCGGAGAACGACCTATTTGTTAATCCATACATTTTTATCAGCATGACCGACCTCAATATGAAGGAATGTACTACAATGACTCTCATTATTACAGAACATCAGACCTGCTTAAGACGAACGTTGCTGGTGACAATCTGATTAACTTCATCCTGTCGGCAAAGGGAGAGAGATCAGTGAGTGTGTGTGTGTGTGTGTGTGTGCAAACTATCACTTGTGCATATTGTGAAAATATTCTACTGTGTTTACTGAAATATGTGTGTGTATACATACATGTTTTTATTCATATATACAAGTATATTCATATTCATATATACAAATATATATATATATATATATATAAACAGAACTAAAGAGATAACATATTTGTAAAGAAGGAGGATCTTTTGATCTCAGGCAAGGTACAGACTGGTTAAGATACAGACTGATCACGGTACAGACTGATCAAGGTACAGACTGATCAAGATACAGACTGACCAAGGAATAAACCAATCAAGATGCAGACTGCTCAAGGTACAGACCGATCAAGATACAGACTGATCAAGGTACAGACTGGTCAAATGATTGACATAGTTTCACACAGAAGAGGGGCACTGGGAAACAAAACAGTGTGACACATTAGTTCATCTGTAAACGGATGGAGTGAGATGGAGGTAAAGAGGTGTGGACGTACCACACTGATGAGCTGGATGAGCTGCAGTCCAACAGTCACAACCACAGCGTCCTGGAAATGGCTCACAGGTCGCACCACCTTGTTATAACCCTTAAACAAGTCTTTTACTAGTCTGGTCTCATCAAAAGAACACAGACCTGGAGCTGAACCTAAAACACACACACACACACACACACACACAGAAGATATACTACAGCCCTCCTGAGTACATAGCATGAATGATTCTTTTCCAATAAAGGGGCAAATGTAGACACACAAACACAAACAACCTGATGCACAGAGGATTAGTGCTGATTGAGACAGGCAACTGCAGAGGACACATTTCTACCACACACACACCCCCAAACCCACACACACACACACCCACACAAACGCACATGTGCATACGTCACTTGACCTGCAGGAGACACTGTGGCAACACATGCACATACTATCAATCCCTGACAAATGAAATATGCCTCTGATCTTTTACGTGTGCTGGTTAAGGTTACACCAGTAATGTAAACTTGAATAATATTTTATTTTTTGTTTAATAAATCAATCAATTTAATGGTTAATCACTGAGAAAGATATTTTTAAAGGCACATGAAGTTTAGCATTAATCCTAAAAAGAAATATGTTCGCTCTTAAGCTCTCTATCTCACGATAGACTTGTGACCTTGCGTTAAGGACACGTGTTATGAAGCATGTGAATGATAAATGTAGAGACAATTTATGCTACAAAATGCTGCTAGCACTTTCTAACCTAGCACAGAGGGGAAGCTTGTTTTGTCCTTTTACAAATTATTACATTTGTTCCCACTTTTGGACCTCGCGTATTTAACGCATAACAAAACAGTTCAGCAACCATATGGCCAGTGTCTGGCTGCGCTTTCTGGATCAAAACCCGCGTGGCGTCGGTCCCCCTAAAGCGCGACACTTCGCTCCAGTAAAGACAGCTGAAGGGGGTAAGTAGGATTTACGCCGCTTATGTACCGTTTCCCCAAACGAGGTGCTATTTCCGGTTTTGGTTTGGCTGTGGTCACTGGAACGTGCCGCTACAGTCCTGGTCTCGGTTCGTTTAACGTGACGAAACGTGCGCTATGCGCAAAGCCAGTACGCACACCAAATGGACACAGACCATAAGTCAGTCCCGCGGTTAGATACAACGCGAATTGTACCTAAAACGCTGCTAAACAAATGCAAAATAACCGAAACAGCTTCTCCTGTGATAACCGGAATTAGAAACAACAGACAGGCGGCGCACATGCACCTGTCAATCAGGGCGCATAGCGCGCGTTCCCGAGGCAGTCCAGCTGTCTGGGGGAGTCTTTACATTTTATCAGCACATTTATTAACACGCGGAGCATTCCAGTCATGTGATTCTGAATAACGTCTGAATATTAACTTTTAGCCTATTTATTACATAATAAATCAACAGAAACAACTTGACAGTTCAGAATCTGTCACAGTAGCAAATTGAGTTTGGATACATTGAGCTTACATGACACACGTATTGAGAGGAGAGTCAATATGTAAGTTAAAAAGACCATAAGTAAGAAACACTTTGTGACTGTTTTAAGTTATATTCATGTAGGCTAAGATTTAATTTGCCATGAATAAGGGAACAGTTACTCACCACATATAACCAGAAATATGCCAGCAAGTTGAGACACTGCCGCGTAGTTCATCTTCTGGTTGTGGTGATGAACTAATTAAGAGCTAATGAAGAGTTTGTCCGACACTGTGTTTTGTGTGTCGTTGAACCCGTTTAACGTGTAGATCGCAGCGTTCTTCCAGCAGACCAGAGTTGCGAGTGACTGCTGCGTTTGGAGGCACGGAGACAAACTCCACGCCTGCACGCTTGGGGAGTGGATAACTTTTCTTCTTTTCATTTTTTTTAATGGTTTGAAATCTGATACACTATGGAAGTCCATTTCCGCCACCTTAAATTAAAAAAATATTTTTTCTCATCATTAAATAAATAGCTATATCCTTATTTTTGAGATATTAAATGAATATTTTGAGGTACTGCCTACTACTATTATGAGATACCAACGAGTCACATCTGAATTGGGTCGGCATTTGCATGGGCCTATGAACTGAATTTCCCACCCGTGGCATCAATAAAAGTTATTCAATATCAATATACTATGGAAGCATATACATAATACACATGAGTTCAGTGAAGTATGTGGCACTTTTAATACGGTATTTGTGCTGGGTAGAAGAGAACGATTAACACGCGTATAACGTGTTAGCATTATTGTCTTACAGTTCCCAATGATTTTTGGCTCATCTTTGTGTCGTAGCTTGTCCTCCATAAAGCATCACCTTGTACGTGAAGCTCATTACACGTCTGACAGAAGGTAAACCAACAGGTGACGTGTCTCCCCTCGCGTGCGTAAAGACGCTTCAGATCATTCGCGATTTCCACTGATTCAAGGGTGTTAAGTGTTTTAAATTAAACGTAATGTACCAAAGATTTGTCACCGTACCACTAAGGGGGATCGAATGCATTTCATGCTAAGAATTATGAAAACACTTTACCTATATTTTTAATTCTCTGGCCTGGAGCAAAAACAGATTTGCTAAGGTCACCTCTGACCGGGACTTAGCAGTATTAGTTTCTTCCACTCATTACTGACAACCTTACATCTTACGGACAAACGGACTTATTTTGGACGAAAATTCCTTAATTATGTCTAATTATCTAGTTAGAACAAATTTAAAGTTATAATCACATGCAGTACCGAAATTATACTTCCCTCATGAGCTCAGGATTGCAATTTCTGGTTAACGTCTCATTTATTTTGGCGACTTATCAGGATGTGTAAGTTATACCACATGAAGCATATGTCTGAGCAAAACAGGGGGCATCTTAATGAGGGTAGCGTAATTTTAGCAACTCCCCTCATTAAACCCCCCCCCTCCGCTGGACTTAGAGTATCTCAAAATAATGTAGTGGCATCTTAAAATAATAACATACTTAATAATGAGAAAAAAATAGTTTTTTAGGTTGCAGGAATAGGCTTTCACACGTTACACTATGAATGTTATATACATTTTCTATATGGAAATGCGGTCTAATGAAAAGAAAGAAGTAGTAAAAATGAGAAAAAAAAATCCACATGATACTTTTCACGAATAAATTACAATTTCCATATAAACGTAAAATATTAGCTGTCTTTTTGGTTTATTTAGCCCATCCATTCCATTTAACATTAAAATTCATCAGGTAAATGTTCCTTCCCCTGTTTTTGAGGGGTGTTACTTTATACTACCAGGGGCGCAGATGGCACTGGGGACGGGGGGACATGTCCCCTCCAGATTTATATTGACCCCATCTGAAATCTAGCATCTACAAGCATAAACGTATATATTGTACAGCTTGGTCCCCCTCACTTCAGAATTTCCATCTGCGCCGATGTATACTACCACATATCGTTTCGGACAACCCTGCAAAGAATGTGATGCATCAAGTATGAACGCCTCCGCCGTTCACGGAGGTTCGCGCGAGGTGCGGAGTCGTGCGCTACGGTCACTCGCCAAAGTATAAACCTAGCTTATCCAGACTTAACTGATACACGGCTGAACAGTTCATGTTTCAGTTTAGTTCACGGCCTCAGGGACCAGGAGACAAGAGTGTTGTAAAAAAATTATAAATAAAAAATATACAACTAAATGTTGGGTTTATTATAGGAAATATAAATCACAATACAAATACAGTATACACTAAGGCTTTATAAACCCTCCCCACACCTTTACATAAACCTTTCCCATTCCCTTAATAACCACTCCCACACTGTTCTGTGCTTGTGTGCTTGTCCAGTGAGCAACCAGTCGTGTTGTATACAATCTCATGTAGGCGAGTAGCGTCTCAGGCAAGCGATGCTGGTTCTCATTTCCGAGAGTCATTCGTACTATTTTATTATTTATAACATTACTTTATTGTTAGAATTAATACTTATAATATATTTTTATACATTTTTTTAATTTTGTCATGTAAAAAAATCATATAATATATATTTTTTTCCGCAGACAACCGGCGAAAAAGCGAAGACCCGCAAATTATCTTATAAAAACCCGCGAAAGAGTAAATTCGCGAAGTGGCGCGGGATCACTGTAACATAATACAAAAAATAAGTATGAACTAACCTACAACTGAGTGCAAAATAAATATTAAATTAAGAGCAACATTAAGATAAAAACTGTACATTCAGAAGAAAATATCAACTTAAATGTGCAATCAAAAAGAAAATGTGAGTGGCAGTGCAAACGTGAATCAGGTCCCAACAGTTCTCTGGGTGGCAGCACGAATGTGAATCACAGTGGCAGCACGTTCAGTGAACGAATCGGTGAGTGAACGAGAGCCCTGAGTTTAGTGAACGAATTGGTGAGTGAACGAGAGCCCTGAGTTCAGTGAACGAATCACTGAGCATGCGCAGTTCCCTCGCGTTTGTCCAGATTTGCGGGTGATTCGGTGATTCACAGACCACACAGCAATTCCCCTGCCGGCCTGCACGGTCGCTGCTGAGCTCAACTACTGAACTGAAAAAGGAACGAATCAGCTGAGGAAGTGATTCGATTCAGTTTGTTCACTCAAATGATTCGTTCATTTGAACGAATCGTTCGCGAACGACACAACACTAATGTGTACAACAAACTACAACTCTTAGCTGGGTATTTATACCTTGCACCTATTTGTGGTGGTGAGTTTTTGTCTAAGAACTTCAATAGCTTTTAAATGGTCCATCATAAGTCCACAAAATAATTTGTTTAAACAACAATGTACAAAGCTTTGGTGTGTATTTATACCTTATTTATAAATTTCAGTAGCTTTTGAATGTTTGCATTTTTATTAACCATGTGGTAGCGATGTTGAGCTCATCCTTAGATAGAATCTGGCAACAATCTGTGTTGGGCAGTTGTATCAATGGCAATAGAAAAATTTTTTTTTTTTTTACCAACCACCACCAACAGATAAGATGGATAAATACCAAGAGCTGTAGATTGTTGTTTAGGATGCACTTTATTTAATACGTGTTCGGTGTTCTTATGATGGACGAGTTAAAAGAAATTGAAATTATTGCAAAAAAAAAAAAAAAAACGGTGCATAGTGCTCTGGGGCTTTTACCATCATGTTCATCCATGTTAAGGTTTATGCATAGTGTAGCTGACAGACGAGTTGTTTACTTTTGTGCGGTTGTGTTTAGTGTTGCTATAGAGACGAACGGTTTTTCTTGGGGTCCGGGTTGCTTGTAGACAACTGCTGATTTTACACTCCACTTCGCTGTTTTTCTTTCTTTCTTTTTTGATTTGAAAAGCACATGTGTTTACTTTAAGTTGTCGTCGTGTTGGTGTTATTCTTTATATTCTCAAGTTCATTGTCTAAGATAAAGTAACTACTACTGAAGAGAAGTTCATCTGACTTTCGTCAGACTACGAGATGTTATATTTCCTCTCCTTTAGCGAAAGCAGTTAACGAGGTTTGTTTAATATTTGTTTCTACGTGAATGTTAGTCTGCTAATGCAGGTATATGTAGCGCATTTCTTAAAGACGTGAATTGTATCGAACATGTTACATTTGCTTTAGTTACATTAATGAAGTTAAAGGATAAATGTCATGATCTTTGTCATTTATAGCAAATATCTTTGCAATCCTGTATTTGTAGTTCTCACGATGGGAAATGAGTTTGTTACACCATAAACCATCCGTCTTCACAAAGAACTGTTGCTGCTTGTGGTCATTAAGGGGAGGCACAGTGAGAACTCGACTGCGCGGTGCAGGCAGTGAACACCCAGCGAAAGTCGTATCCTCCGTATGCCATCTCTAGGCTTCATCCACGTCATGCAAGAGCGGCGCGTACTACGGAGTACAAGAAATTAAGTGCTATAAGTTTGTCAAACTGCTGTTAAAAGACGTTAATATTGTGAATAAGGACTTCATTCATTTTATCGTTAAAATCGAATGCTGGTGTACATTCATGCTCGTCTGTTAGAGTGATTGTAAAAATTAAGATAACTAATTGTCACAGTTAAGTGTTGTTTGTTGTTCGGTCGTAAGCATTTCGATTTATCATATTTTATTCAGGAAACTGTTCGTTGCAGTGTTTTATTCAGATTATTCTGTGTTCAAGGTAGTATATTCTACAGTAGCAGTATAATTAAGACAAAGGATTAAATTTAGACTAATGGCAGAATCCCTCAGAAGTGACGGTCAGAATGAGATGGTGGTAGCTGCTCTCAAACCTTCATCTCAGCAGACAGCGCAACAAGAAAATCCCCAAGTAGAGGCAGAAATGCACCCAAAGACCGATGATGCGTCGCATATTGACGAGCAAAGTGAGCCTCGTAGAAGTCAAAGAATCCGAACCTTAACTGCAAAAGGGCAAGAACTGCATCATAAAAGATTCATGGAACTTGAACGTCGTTTTAAGGTACAGTACGAGAAGTGGGGAGTTCTTGTAAAGGATGCCATGCAAACGGTGAGCGGTCCTTGCACAGACAATGTGCTGCAAGACTTAATTTCCCAGGTAAGCAATGCTGCAACAGAGTTGAACCATGTGTATGAAGATCTGCGCAGAATTAAGGTTCCAAATAATGACATGCGCCGTAGAATGGATAAATGTGAAACTGTTACAAGAAAGGTTGCATCAAAAATATTGGATTGGATGGAAAGAAAAGAAGAGGCAGAAGGGGAGCCACTGGATTTGAATGACATTAAGTCAGTCATCTCATCCATTTCTTCAATTGGGTCAAGTTCTATTTCCAGACGGTCAAATTCTACTTGTTCTCAGAGCAGTTCAAATGTTACTTCCATATCTTCATTTTTAAAGCGGCAAGAGGCAGCTGCTGAGGTTGCTGCTAATCAGGCCACCTTACAAGTCTTGCAAGATCAAGAACGCCAATTAGGAGAAATTCAAACCCTTGAAGCTGAAAATAAAAGGATAATAGCTCAACAAACAGCAGATAGTTTAAGACGACGCTTAGAGAGAGAACAGGAAGAAACTAAACTACAAGCCCAGTTAGAGATTGAAAATGCAGCAAGACAGAAAATGTTAGATGAAAAGCGTAAAGAGCTGGAGCGTCTAGAAACAGTCAAACAGTTAAATGCTGCTAAGGCACGAATGCAAGTATACTCACAGAATTATGCTTGTGAAAGGGAATTTGAAGATGTACGATGTAAATGTGAATCAAAGGATTGGAAAGAGGTACCTGGACACGGTAACCACCCTTTCCAATATCATCCTCCACAACAAGTCGTAGTAAGCCCACAGCATGACAGCATTACATCCCTCGCAAGGATGCTGGCCGAATCGATCAGCATGAGTCGTCTGCCAATTCCAGAGCCAGCCATTTTTACTGGTGACCCACTCTGTTACAATGACTGGAAAGTATCCTTTCAGACACTAATAGATCGAAAAAATATTCCCGCCACTGAGAAACTTTATTATCTTCGTAAGTATGTGAGTGGAGCAGCAAAAAGGGCTATTGAGTGTTATTTCCTAGTAGGGACCGAAGCTGCCTATAGTGCTGCCTGGTCTGTCCTAGAAGAGAGGTTCGGAAATCCATTCATCATAGCCAAATCCTTCAGAGACATTCTCAAAGCATGGCCCAAGATAGGCCTAACGGACAGTGTGGCACTCAGGGATTTTGCAGACTTCCTTCGTGGTTGTGAAGCTGCCATGCAGGACATCAAGAGTCTTGAAATTCTCAATGATTGCAGTGAAAACCAGAACATGCTTTCTAAGCTTCCTGATTGGTTAGCATCAATGTGGAATAGGAAAGTGATAGAAATTGAAGAAGAAACAAACATGTTTCCTAGTTTTAGTCAATTTGTTAAATTCCTCACGAGAGAAGCCAACATCTCCTGCAACCCAGTTACTTCCCTTAACGCATTGAAGCACACTTCAAATTTCAGTGAGACTGAGATGTTTAGAGCGTCGAGACCACGGAGCCAAGGGATAAGAGCATTAGCTGCTCACACTGTTGAGAGTTCAGCTGTCACATGCACATTCTGTGAGATGTTAGGTCACAGTATCCATAAGTGTCGTAATTTCAGTGCAAGACCTGTAGCAGAGCGGCATAAATTTGTCTTGGAGAACAAATTGTGTTTTGGGTGTTTAAGGTTAGGTCATCGTTCCAAGAACTGCAATCATAGGAGCATCTGTGAGGTATGCCAGAAGGGACACCCAACTTGCTTGCACAAAGACCGTGCTAGAGATGATAGGAAGTACACAAGGCCAAGCAATGGAGAACTTGAAGGAGCACAACTATCACAAGAGAGGACACCAAGCACATCTCCACATGCTTTGTCCAATAGAGTCATAGTAGACAACGGCCTTACAAATACTTCCACAATAATTCCTGTATGGGTATCAGCCACAAGTGAACCACATCAAGAAATTCTAGTGTACGCACTTTTGGACACTCAGAGCGATTCAACATTCATTCTGGAAGAGACAGCAGAAGCTCTCAGTGTTAGGAAAGAACCAGTCCAGTTAAGGCTCTCCACGATGACTTCAAAGAGTATGGTTGTAGCTTGCCACAAGTTGATGGGTCTACAAGTTAGAGGTTTCTATTCAGATAAAAGTATTCTGCTGCCAGTGACTTACTCACGAGAATTCATCCCTGCGAGTAGAGAGCATATTCCGACACCAGAGACTGCACGAGCATGGCCTCATCTTGAGCATATTGCCGGAGAAATTGCTCCACAACAGAGCTGTGAGATCGGGCTCTTGATTGGTTACAATTGTTCTCAAGCTCTCCTCCCGCGTGAAGTTGTGTATGGTGAAGAGAACCAACCCTTTGCGCAGAGAACAGACTTGGGATGGAGCATCATTGGATGTAGCAACCTTCACATTGACTATGGAGACGCAATTGGAGTAAGTCATCAAGTTATGGTGATGCCAGTGATCCCAAGCCTTCAGTCCTCTTCAGAGTTGAAGGGCGAGATTCACTTTGTCTGCAGAACACAGGTTAGAGAGATGGTTGCTCCACCAGACATAATTAAGGCACTTGAGTCTGACTTTTGTGAAACAGTTGCAGAAGATAAACAGATCTCCCAAGAAGACCTACAGTTTCTAACACAACTGAAAGAAGAGATATGTATTAAGGATGATGGACACTATGAGATGCCTCTACCGTTTAAGGAAGCAAGGCCCAGTCTACCTAACAATAGGATATGCGCTGTACACCGTTTAAAATGCTTGGAGAAGAAACTTAGAAGAAGCAAGCAATACTACCTGGACTATACAAATTTTATGAATGACATCATAGCCAATGGTGATGCAGAACAGGTTCCAGAAGACGACATTAATAAGCAACCAGTGTGGTACATCCCACATCACGGGGTTTACCACCCAAGAAAACCTGGGAAGATACGCGTCGTCTTTGACTGTTCTGCGAAGTTTCAGGGTACGTGTCTGAACGAGCATCTCCTGACTGGTCCTGAGCTAACGAACACCTTGGTGGGCGTACTCTGCCGTTTTAGAAAGGGTCAGATAGCAGTGATATGTGACATAGAGCGCATGCTCCACCAATTCCATGTGAAGGCAAAGGATAAGGATTACCTGCGATTTCTATGGTGGGAGAATGGAGAGTTAGATTCTCAACCTTTAGTTTACAGGATGAGAGTTCATTTATTTGGTGCTGCCTCTTCACCCGGCTGTGCCAACTACGGTCTCAAGCATATTGCTGCTGTGGGACGAGGATGTTTCAGTGATCTCTCAGTCAGATTCATTGAAAGGAACTTCTATGTAGATGATGGATTATTGAGTGTGTCATCCTCAGAAGCCGCCATTCAAATTGTGAAAGAAGTCAGAGAAATTTGTAAGACAGGCGGACTTCGACTGCACAAGTTCATCTCTAATAGCAATGAAGTCTTGGCAACGATTCCCAAGGAAGAGCATGCTGAAAGGGTTGAGGATCCATATATGATGTTAGATAAAACACATGTAGAAGGAGTGCTTGGTGTGTCATGGTGTGTTACATCGGATGAATTTCAGTTTAGAGTGACACTGAAGCAGAACCCACTGACAAGAAGGGGAGTCTTGTCAACAGTAGCTTCAATATATGATCCACTTGGGTTTATAGCACCTTTAATCCTGACAGGAAAGCAAGTCTTACAGCATATGTGTGTTGGAAAAGTTAGTTGGGATGATCCACTCCCTGTTGATCTCCAGCCTAAATTGGAGGCCTGGCTCCACGATCTTCAAAATCTGTCAGAGGTGAAAATCCAAAGATGTTACATGCCATCAGACTTCAAGGATGTTCAGCGCTATGAGCTACATCATTTTGCTGACGCCAGTCTTTCTGGCTATGGAGCATGTTCATATCTGAGAGGAATCAATGCAACAGGGGAGATTTACTGCTCCCTAGTTATGGGGAAGTCTAGAGTTGCCCCCATGAAATTTATGACCATCCCAAGACTTGAACTTTCAGCTGCGGTTGTCGCTGTGCGAATAAGCGATATGCTTAAGAAGGAGTTGGAGATAAATGCACTACAAGAATATTTCTGGACAGATTCGAAGGTTGTACTTGGTTACATAAACAATGATGCCAAGAGATTCCATCTTTTTGTGGCAAATCGAATCCAACGCATCAGACAAAGCACAAAGCCTGAACAGTGGAGGTATGTGTCCTCAGAACAGAATCCGGCAGATCATGCCTCCAGGGGGCTTACAGGAGAACAGCTTCTAAATTCCAACTGGTTCACAGGACCGGAATTTCTTTGGAACAGAGAACTTCCTAGAGAAGAAGTTATGGTGGGAGAGTCTGTGGACAGTGACCCAGAACTACGGAAGGTAACTATTCACGACACTCAAGCGACAGAAGAAAGATCCTTACAAGATCGGCTCTGTAAATTCTCTGACTGGACAAGAGCAGTGAAAGCAGTTGCCAGGCTTAAGCGATGGATCAAGGAAATTAAACACTTACAATCTAGGTCTGGAGAAGCCACCAGCTTGGCTGAGAGAAGTGAAGCAGAGCTCACTATTATTAAGATGTCTCAAGAGAAGGCCCTTTTCAAGGAAATTCAGCATATCAAGAATCAGAGCATGCCGAATGTTCGGGATATGACTAAGTTGCACAGACTGAACCCATTTCTTGATGAGCAAGGCATTCTCAGAGTGGGAGGTCGCTTATCACATGCTACTCTTCATCCACATGTACGACATCCAGCAATCCTTCCAAAGGATAGCCATACTTCAATGTTGCTCATCAAGCATTATCACGAGAAAGTACATCACCAAGGACGGGGAATGACCATGAATGAGCTGAGGTCTAATGGCGTGTGGATCCTGGCATGCAGTGGTGCAGTTTCTTCTTACATCTACAAGTGTACTAAATGCAGGAAATTTAGAAGATGTGCTGAGGAACAAAGAATGGCTGACCTTCCAGAAGAGCGTACAGAGGCAACTCCTCCCTTTGTATATTGTGGGATGGACTGCTTTGGACCATTTCATGTGAAAGATGGGAGAAGAGAGTTAAAGCGCTATGGCCTGCTGTTTACCTGCATGTGTTCTAGAGCAGTACACATTGAGATGCTCGAGGATCTATCCACCGATTCTTTCATTAATGCCTTACGCTCATTCATTGCTATAAGAGGTGCTGTTCGTCAAATTCGGTGTGATCAAGGTACCAATTTTATGGGTGCAAGAAATGAGTTCATTGAAGCTGCAAGGGGAATGAACCAAGAGCAAGTGAAAGCACTAGGTTGTGAGTTTCTCATGAACACACCATCTTCAAGCCATATGGGAGGTATTTGGGAAAGGCAAATACGCACAGTAAGAAGTATACTGATGTCTGTTCTCGATCATTCAGCAGGGCGACTTGATAGTGCCTCTTTACGCACCTTCCTATATGAAGTAATGGCTATCATAAACAGTAGACCACTCACTACTGAACATCTGAACAACCCACACGGTCCAGAGCCTCTCACACCGAACCATATCTTGACAATGAAGTCCAAGATCATTTTACCCCCACCGGGAAGGTTCATTAAAGAAGATCTTTACCTTCACAAGAGGTGGCGCAGGGTGCAATACTTGGCCAATGACTTCTGGTTTCGTTGGAAGAAGGAATACCTTCTTAATCTTCAAGCTAGGCAGAAATGGAACAAGGATCGGAGGAATGCAGAGGTCAACGACATCGTTATTCTGCAAGATGACTCTGCTCCACGGAATCAGTGGAAGTTAGCAAGAGTACTGGAAGTATACCTAGGACGTGACGGGAAAGTGAGGAAGGTGAAACCAGTGGCGGCCCCTGACAAATATCTCAGGGGGGGCAATTGTTGTGATGACATCCAAGGTGACCATTTCAGTGGGTAAATAAAAAACTGACTTAACCAATTAAAATATAATCATAAATATATATTTCTCTTTACATTATAGACTGTACAGTATTTTTGCACCGATATATCTTGTAAATATCATCTTGGTTAAAGCTGTACAATGAACAATTAACTGTAGTCAACAAAAATTGTCATCTCTCAGTTTGCCCTCACAAACAATTTTAAACATGGAGAGGCCAGATTTACCATTAATTAAATAAACTGAATCTTTCCCACTCAATTTCTGTATTCTCAGACAGCATTTTATTTTGGGTGTTGCATTTTAAAATTTAAATGGGCAAAAACATTAAGGCTGATGTGCAGTTAAGCACTAAATATTAAACAATCAGTTCAATCACTAATTACATTACTCACTTGTACTGAAGTACAAGTACACAGCCCGCTAACCATGTTTTCCGTTCATACCAGTTAAGGGAAAAACCCCGGTTATATGTTTTTCCTCCCTTTGTAGACACTTGCTTTATGCTTAAATTTGGCCTCGGTGGCCCTAATTCCTTAGTTGCTAATTTGTTGTCATTGTTACGACGAGAGAATGGCACTTCTTTTAATGACACGATCGAGTTTTTCTGTGTTGAAGGAACGCTGTCCATGTTGAGCAGATTGCGAGCTGCCGTAATTTCCCTACGTTACGTCTGACGTAAGCACGTAGGGGCAAGCCCTCCCGGAACCCATAGACATTGCATTGCAGCACCTACACTTTGAAAAAAAAACTTTTAACATGAGAGTCTATGAGAGCAGTCGGGGCGATTTTCAGTTAGTCTCAAATCGCCCCAAAAAAGGCGGGACTACAGGGAATGCACCTCATCGCTGATTGGACAATGGCATTCAGAGGCAAGAGACGCTGTCCAGTACAGACATAGCTAGTGAAATGCCGTGATAGAATGAGAGAAAAAAAAACCTCCTTTTCATCCTGGTGGTGCGTCGCCCAATCGCCCTAATGAACAAACCGCCCCTGGGTGAAACTACTTGTTGGTGACTCAAATCTGGATAAATATGGCAAACGCACTGCCAAGCCTATCTTCTTAGAGAGACCCATTCATAAAACAGTGATCTTGCTAGAAGCTACTGATAGGATTTAGATAGTGGTTATTCTCTACCACATCTAGTTTGTTAGTAGAGAACATTTGTCAGCTCTTGATTGAAAATCATAAGTGATTTGGTGGGAGTGTAGCTGACAGACGAGTTGTTTACTTTTGTGCGGTTGTGTTTAGTGTTGCTATAGAGACGAACGGTTTTTCTTGGGGTCCGGGTTGCTTGTAGACAACTGCTGATTTTACACTCCACTTCGCTGTTTTTCTTTCTTTCTTTTTTGATTTGAAAAGCACATGTGTTTACTTTAAGTTGTCGTCGTGTTGGTGTTATTCTTTATATTCTCAAGTTCATTGTCTAAGATAAAGTAACTACTACTGAAGAGAAGTTCATCTGACTTTCGTCAGACTACGAGATGTTATATTTCCTCTCCTTTAGCGAAAGCAGTTAACGAGGTTTGTTTAATATTTGTTTCTACGTGAATGTTAGTCTGCTAATGCAGGTATATGTAGCGCATTTCTTAAAGACGTGAATTGTATCGAACATGTTACATTTGCTTTAGTTACATTAATGAAGTTAAAGGATAAATGTCATGATCTTTGTCATTTATAGCAAATATCTTTGCAATCCTGTATTTGTAGTTCTCACGATGGGAAATGAGTTTGTTACACCATAAACCATCCGTCTTCACAAAGAACTGTTGCTGCTTGTGGTCATTAAGGGGAGGCACACATAGAAACAGTGTAAATTGCGAATATCATCTGTAGCGTCTTTATGCGAGTTTGTGTGTGTGTGTGTGTGTGTGTGGGGGGGGGGGTCAGACTCTGCACAACACCAGCATCATCTAACAGGTCTTGAGATCTCAAGCACCAGTATCATTTAATAGGGTCCTGAGGGCCACAACAGGAAAACAATATGATGACTCACTTGCTACTGGCACCTATGACTTTTCAGTAGCATAAACATCTGTGTGCTAGCTGAACGTAGCACCTTAACGTCAGTCAGACGCAGCTGCTGTATGCTCTCCAAGCTCCTACAAATTGGACTCCATGCATTTTGTCAAATACATCAAGACCTAGTGACATTACCATGGGTGATGTGTGTTGACACAGCTGGACCCAGTTATATTTTGGAGGTACACACACCTATGGCATTTTTACATTTACATTTGTACGTGGTGTTAGTGTACATTACAGTCACACTCACCACCACTTCCAACTACATGAACACAAAACACAGGACAGAACATTTATAGTCAGGCTCAGGTAATGTAATCAGTCCTGACACTTTCATTTACAAGCAAACCTAAAGAAATAAGCACTAAACACCAACCACCCAGTTCATTGGTACAAAAGTTAATTGTGCCAGTAATGGATGTTCCCAAAACGCAATCATATCTGAAGGCAGATGGGTTTGTTTCGTTGGATGAGGATTCGGTAGGATCAGGTCAAAGGTCTACAAACGACCCGTTCACCCATCAGGTTCTTCTACTGCTGTCGAACTTCAAGTCCACAGGAACTCGGCTGAGCTTCAAAAATACTCAAAACACTTAGTAGTGAAAGGTGTTTTAATTCTGTAATTGGATTCATTTTACATGGTCTTCCGTTTAGTCCATCAGCCATACACACACACACAAAAAAAAAACCACGCAAACACTTGGAAAATGTACAACTGTCATGACACCAATACAGAACTCTTGGCATAGCCAACATGGGTGGTCGTGCCATCTCGGAGGATGGAGATACAGTGTTGCCTTCACATGGCGAACAGGATGAGGAAGGCAACCATCAGGCAGAAGAGCCCCATAGCCTCGGACAGGGCGAAGCCCAGGATGGCGTAGGAGAACAGCTGCTGCTTCAGCGATGGGTTCCTACAGGACGAGGAAGCACAGGGTCATGTGACAAGGGCTCAGGACGCTCTGAAGACCCGTCTCGCCTTCTCCACCAACCACACAAAACTGGACAACCCAGAATCACGAGAACGGCAGCAATGATGCAGTGATGAGACAGCAACAACAATACTGCTACAGCTGATGGATCATAGCTAGATTTGATCTTATTACCACCTAGTGATGCCTCACAAAGATCAAACATCGCTTGGAATGCATTTGATTCGCGTTTTTGAAGTGATGGAACAAAGCTAGTACTGACAGTCACAGGTCTTTAGCCGCTAATGCTAACCCAGAGCACAGTACTTTGAGAAGTCCTGCTGAGTCTCATTTAATAAGGCTGTACGACACCTTATTGGGACAGAGTTGCAATTTGGCGTTTTCAAACCCATAGCTTAAAACTAAAATTACTATATTACTAAGGCTGTAAATTATTCCAGGTTAAACTTACCATTTAGCTCAAAGGTGAGGTACATCTAACAGTTTGGTCAGATCACCACAAACTGCTTCAGAGTTTGTTTAGACCAAGATCACCTACTCACCAAGGATTTGGTGTGGTCAATCACCAAACCATATTGGACTGGCACTTAGGGTCTGACTACAGTGCTAAATTAGTTAACACCCGAGTCAACCCATCAATCGATCAACTACGAGGTTTAGTGTCTGAGTGGAGCAAACGCTACTTTGTGTGACCATCCTCCAGAACTGCACCACTGCTCTAGTCTAAAGGATATGAAAGACTTGTGAATCACAAGTTTAAGTAAAAGAGGGTTATTAGCACCTCCCCAAAAGCAAGCTGACCAGTCAAGCCATGGTTGGTGCACAAGACGTAGTTTTGCAGTAGAACGTTTGGTCCCAACCCAGGAAACAAGTACAGGAATCTACTTAACCTCAGACCTATTGCATGTGTTGTGCCCAAACCTGCTCTAAACAGCAGCCAATAAAACAGCTAGCTACATTAGCACTGCAGCTCTAGTGCAAACAATGAAACAAGCGCCGCATACATCCAGGATGATCTCAGGTCCCATAATGCTTCACTGCCATGAGCTAATGAAGGCCCCCCCCCCAATCTCAGAATCAGGCTTCATAGCCCAAACTCTGCTTCGAAGCCAAGCAGTGATATCGGTTACAGATGATTAACTCACCAACAAAGCTTCTTTCATCAGCCACTGCAGCCACATTTAAGACACTTTAAAAGTTAAATTAAGGTGTTAATATTGAGCAACTGAACCACTGCTTTCATAAAAGCCAGTACTAGGTGGGTTTGTGGGTGAAAACATGCACAAATAAGTCATTTGTTTGGCTCAGACAGCCATGTTCAAGTGGAGAAAACCTCTCCAAGTACCAAACTCAACTGCAAGAAACCAAGATGAGTGCATGTACCATCAGCTGATGAAGTTATAACTGATCCCAAAGGTTTCATTTGACCTGCCTTAAAAATAAACAAAAACAAAAAACAGGCGAAAGGCAAATGTCAGCAGAAACAGCAAGTTATGCTTCAGGTGGGTTATAGTCATTGTATGGTGCCTTGCCCTGCTGTGGGGTTACTGGGCCTCGGTTCACCGTACCTTGCGTATCCAATGATCAGACTCCCGAACACCGTTCCGATTCCGGCCCCTGATCCGGCCACGCCCACGGTGGCAGCTCCGGCGCCGATGAACTTGGCAGCCGTGTCGATGTCACAGCTCACTGCGCTCGTCTGGAACCCTCTCAGTGCAACCTGGGATACGGCGCTCTGTGGCCGGAGGACTGGGCTAGCCTGCAGCAAGAGATTTGTGCAAATTAACAAGCAACATCCACTACGCCCAAAACTTCGACTGCAATTCTGCAGTTCACGTGAGGCTTTTGGTCATAAAACAATATAAAAATAAAAATCAATGCCAGTGATGCAAGTGAAATTTAACCTTGCCTGTATGGTTAGTCGACAACGAGGTGTGTTGGGTATAAAAATTAGAGTCTGCTATTGGAAGGTACAGTATACAAAAGTTTGACCGCAATGAAGCCTATATATATATATATATATATAAAATCAAGTCTGTAATCACCTCTGATTTGACGTCTAGCCTGGACATCACGGAGGAAGAGAGGGGTCTGTAAAGCGCCCTGGTCCCAGAGCGAACCTAACCAGAGGGCAAAAGGGTAGTTAGTACAAGAAAACATGTATTAACGGACAACCTTGAGTTGTGGGACAGTTTGTGGGACATAGGTGGGTTGTCTTACTGCAAACTCTTACTGCAGGCGGTTAACTGGGTGGGTGGTACAGAGTTGTAGAGCTGGCAGTTAGCTAACGTACATGTTTATGGTTTAAAACAACCCGTTTGTACGTGCAGGGCTTGTTCACGTGATGAATTAAATCAAGTGAACCGTCTTTACAGACATCCAGCCTGGAGCACCGAGCAGCTACGGGTCTGACCGAGCCTGCGAGACACGTAGGCGAAGGGCGAGTCCTAACGGGACTGCCGGGGCCTGGACGGGCCTCCGCACAAACGCCCCCCCCGCGTCTCGCGCCGGTTACGTTGGAGGTTAAACGGTCTCGTGCAGCAGACTCGTGCACCATAACGGCGTCCACGCGCGTTACCGGCCCGGTAAAATGACCTTGAGTCGGGAACGGCAGTTCAACACGTTAGCATTAGCAACCCAGCTAGCGTCATGCAAGATATGTCCCCAACCCTGCAATACACACACACACACGCGCGCATACATACATACACACTTATGCACAACACACACACACACACCAGTGCGGGCGCAGACACGATCTTGGCGCAGACGAACATCTCGGACCAGCGGACAGATTTAAACTTCAACTCGGACCGTCTGCGGAGAGAGACAACGGTTAAGGTCAGGGGGGAATTTCTCATATAAACCCTCAGTCTCTTGCAGAGAGATGCCCGCCACACATGCAGTAAAGTCGCCAGAACTTTAAAAGGCCGAACGGATGAGTCTCAGCGCGCTTAAAGGATGAAGATGACACTAGATTCGTACATTTCAGCGCCGCCAAATCCGCTCGGCTCTCCTTCACTCACCCGGCTGCAGAGGTCGTACCGCTGAGGGGCTACTGCGCTTGCTCGCCGCGCAATTTAACGAAGATCCCGGATGCTGGTGTTGCGTCACCGAAGGTCATTCCATCGAAACTTTATTGAAATGATGCCTCGGACAACAGTAAAACCTGCATCAGTAATTTCTGTTATTCACAGCATGACAGATGCATGACGTGTAAGACTAAAGGAGCATCGTAGCCCAAGATTAAACGACTTTTGTTTGTGCATTGTGACAATAATTATATAATTGTGGATATTCTAACAATTATATTAACCCTCATCCTAGATCTTACTTAGATTCTAAACATTCTTCTACCAAGTGTCTTATTTATAAGGGCAATACACGATTAACGCCTCCATTTGGGAGACCCAGTCTAAGGAGTATATACGGGATTGTTTGAAAACAACAAAGCAGTGTGAGTCATCCCATGTGAGATCCATGTAAAGTTCAACTAAAAACATATTTTGATTTTATTCAGTACAGCTCATCACAAATCTGTTCCGTTATGACTCCCAAAGGTCTGTTGCCCTTACAAATACATTCTACAATGCTAGTGGCTAACGGTGAGCTAGTTCTATATATATATATATATATATATATATATATATATATATATATATATATATATATATATATATATATATATACACTACAATGAGTATAACCCATGAGCCACTGTTATATACTACTTAAATGGTGTTATGTTCTAAAATCTGCTTCTAGTCTTCTTATACTGCCTGTGAATCATTATTAGTTGCTGAATTTTACCTGTTGTTGTACAGTACATGCAAATCAATGTTGAAAAAATTGAGCTAATTACAGATACAAGCTTGCAAGGCCAACGCGCTGACCTCTTGTCCCGCCCAGTTAGAATTACATGACAGGGTATTGGTCAACACTGCAATCGCTTCCACAGCTGCACCAATCAAAGCCGACCTACTGCACTGGAACGGCAAGCACGTGCCCCACTCCCTTGAACACCAAATTTAAAGCGATCACACCGTCTAAACGTATCACAAGAGGAACACCATAATTAACCAACCATTAGCACCTCCCCACCACCATTAATCATGTTTCTTTATATGAAAACATACCTAGAAACGAGCACACATGGTTTACAAAATAATTTTTATTAGATGTGCCATGCAGATACACACGTCTCCTAGTGTAAACACAGCTATCATGCACAGACACCTAACAGGTCTGATGTGCACCTGAATGGGACTACACCATCGCACCGCAGTAAATAAACAGAGTCGTACCAACTGACTGAACACTGAACCAGGGAGTGAACACTTCTCATAGGAACTGACCACACGATTTACGATTACCAGTATCATTTACTCTCATCAGATATCATGGTCAGTTTGACAGAATAACTCCTCTAAGATTACCTGCTAGAAGCATCATAACAAATTTTCAATAAAACATAATAAAAAGTAATAATGTGTTCATGCAGCATAGACATCTCCATGTGAACTATGAAGCCAAGCGGCCCCTCAGTTAGAAACTGTGCAAACTTCCCCTGGTTTACTGCCCGGGAATGGGCCTCAACTCAACTCAAGTCCAACTCATCAGAAAGGCACCAGAAAGCTGACTCAAATGACATGAATGGGCTGCAGGCCAAAAAACTCAACAACACAATCAACAGGAATAAAACGCTTTGATAAAATAGTGCAACTGACCAAGCCTTAAGCTGCTAGTGAACAACATGTCATACTTTACAAAAACAGTGTTGCCATGAGACAAATAAAATCAAATACACATCATATGCTTAAAATGCACTGGACAGTAAACATGACGACATCGGGTTGTGGAAGCGGCAGTACGCTCCTGCCGTTAGTGTAGGCTGGGACACACAGTTCATACCGACTAGCATTGAACATCCATTTCCACTCTACCTTAACCTGAGCCTTCCAGAGTCTGGACCAGGACCCAGGGTGGCCTGTATAAAAACGGCCACCCCCACTTACATATTTGTAACACTGTGACTTGGACTGCACTCCTGACTATTATAACACATACAGTATAACTGCGATCAGCTGGCTGAACTTCAGTGTAATGAACAACCCTGTCCAGTAGATGGCAGAGCTAAAATCAAGGCGTGTAATTGTTCTATTTTCAACTCCAAAAATAAAACTTGGCAAAAACAACCTAGTGCAAATAAAATCCAGCATAACACACATTAGGCAGTAAGTTACCAGCTGCTTAGAAATTGCTAAAGACTTGAAATAAAGCAGACTGAGCAGCAAGGAAACTAAAACTTAGTTTGAATCCTCTCTTTCCTGCTGTTCCTGCTCATCGACCCCTTCTTGACTCTCTGGCTTAGACTCCTGTGAGGGGGAGGGGCTACATGGGGGGCAGGGCACGTCTGCGTCGTCCTCGTGTGTGGGCGGGGCTTCATCTGAGGCCGACTCCTGCACATCTGCGGATGCTGTGCATTCCAAATCATCTGTAATGACAAATCACTGAAGTCACTAAAGAGATCCATTAATTACAAAAACAAACACACATAACTAACACGCTAAATTACATGTCAGTGCAAATAAAGAGTTCATTGGTCAAAGGGTTCATGCACCACTCCATCAGAAACCACAATTCACACCCTATGTAATGATGAAGGAAAGAAAATACATGATCGAATGTCATGGCAACAAACACCCAATACAACAGCTACTATATGTTTGGTAAATTATATTTATAAGAGCAGAATTATATATAACATTAGCATCAGACTGTACATGGAAAACCCATGTGCTATATGTGCAATCATATGTATGCAGCAGTTACACAGAGACACACATGCGCACACATGCGCGCGCGCACACACAAACACTCACACTCAGGTGGATACACACACACTCAGGTGGGCACACACACACAGGCTTATATCAACAGTGCCGTCTGAGGCTTCACGTGCGTCAGCTGAATGATGACTAATACCCTTATAGCAGTCAGCATGGTTGTGGCAAGAGTGGCCTTTGTAAAGAGTGTGTGTGTGTGTGTGTGTGTGTGTGTGTGTGTGTGTGTGTGTGAGAGTGAGAGAGAGAGAGAGAGCGTGCAAGCAAGTAAAAGTGTGGCAGATATGTGCGAGTCAATCAGAGGCCATAACATGCAGGTTTAAGAGGGACAGGATGTAGGCTAGAGGACCTGTGGACTTTGTCCTGAAACCATGGACTTTGCTCCAGGGTGCAACACCCAGAGATGAACGGCTCGGATGGTTCGACACTAAACCCTCTAGAACACATACATATACACAAACAAAATGGTCAACTTCAAATACATTCTCTCTCAAGCACACGGTGAACTTGAAATGAACTCAGTTGAGCGGTCTCGGCCGGACACCTGATGGTCGCGATGTTGGTGATGTAAGAACGTGAAGTGTGACGTGGTTACCATTGTGGGTGTCGCTCTGCCCTGGAGGATCCACGGCCGCAGAAGATTGTGGGTCAGGAGAGTCTGAGCGGAGTCTGCGCTCAAAGCTGAACTCAGGGAGTCGTGGTGCCTGGGGCCTTGTTCTCCGTGCAGGGTTCATGAAGTAGCAATACACACAGCGGAAGGCTGAAGAGAGAGAGAGAGAGAGAGAGAGACACACACAGACACTCAATAGACTATATCTATATACACCTTTCAGACTATGAACTGTTCAGCTGTATGAACTGTGCATTAATATCTTACCCAAATACTCAAACTCCTCCTTCAAGGCCATGCCATTATGAGAACAACACTGCTGACAAATCAGAGCGTATCTGAGACAGAGAGAGAGTGAGTGTTAAAAGCTGTAATACTGGTAAGACTACTCATTCTATCTACTACTCATTCTACAGAAGGACTGCGTGTTATGAACGGTTACGGCGTGTTATGTCTAGACGGATGTGTGTAAAAACATCCCTCTGTGTCAGCACCTGTTTTGAGGTCCATCTCCCACTAGGTACTCGATGACCCGGTCCAGCGCACCACGCTCTCGTGGCAGTACGGGCCGGGCCAAAGGCGGGCCCGGGGGGTACATACCTGCAGGGCGGAATTGTAATCATCATCATCACTTCATAATGCATCGTCACACATTAAAGTCTCATCTGCTGAACGTCATCGTTGGGCTCAGGGTCATGGGGTACTGGAGATGCTGAATCTCTGAACACATTTTGCCCACTCGAGACCCAGGCAAACGCACGGCTGTGGGCACGACTGTGGGCACGGCTGTGGGCACGGCTGTGGGCACGACTGCTTTACGCTGCGGTGGCACACGCATTATAGAACAGTGCTAAGCTCTGACCCCCCCCAGACTATTAAAGCTCTGGCTGCATGTGTGTGCTGGAGAGAATCCATATAGCAATGGAGCCGTCCCACAGAGAGAGATTACAGGAAACAGAAGTAAGATCTACATGTATATGACACACGCACACGCGTCTCACCTGGTCCTAGTACTGGCGAATAAGGACTCAGGCTCCTCCTCACGGAGGGCGGGGTTTCCATGCTGATGGTTCCTGCCGGGCTGGAGGCAGAAGCAGCGAGACCTTTCTCTGGAGGGCCCCCGGGAGCTGCGCGGAGGGGCGTGGCTCCAGGGGTCATGGGGCGGGGCATGGGCCCTGGAGTAGCCATGGCAACGTGACGCTGTCTAACATCTTTGGATAACACAGATGAGACATTTAGAATCTTTGCTCAATCACGTACACAGATTAACGTGCGTAGTAATACACACCTTGACCAGGTCTGGGAGTCATTTGAGGTCGGACTGGAGTAGCTTCTGGTTCCTATTAAAATAAACGTTGCATTATTTTTTATGCATTATTCATGACCATCAGCTAATTAGACACAATGCATTTATTGCAGTTAAGGGATCTGGTAATATTAGCCAGTGCCCTCATACAAAACAGTGACACACCGCTTTCTTCTTTGATTCAGGGTCAAATCTCTCCAGAATCAACTTGGCATTTTTGTACGTCTCTGTTTCCATCACTTCTTCAAGCTGTAAAGACAAAATCACATTAAATTTAATAAAAACTATTTATTTAGTGAGAACACACATCACAGGTATTGCATTTTCATTCTGACTAGTGTCTTGTTATTATACTGAACTGTAGGTATGAAACTCACCATGCAATATGCTACGTTGGGACGCACAATAAGACTCATTATATTTCATTATGTCATTATACTCAAGCACACACACTAAATATATGCACACAAAAACACACACTTACTATTTTTCTTTTTTCTGCTTTCAAGTCCTCTAATTTTTCATCTGAAAAAAAGAGTAAACATGCATTGGCAAATAATCTGTTCAAATGTGCAAACAAATGAATTCGACATTTCAGGTCAGCTTCACCCAACAGATCATTCAGCCAATGACTCGGTGTAACCAAATGAGCACCTGGAGTGCCAGAAAGCTTTTCAGGCATAAGTGACAATCACACTGCCCCCTGGAGGCCGTGTGATCCCACCACGCAGTGGGAACAAGGCGCAGGTCAAATCTGACCTCTGGTGATAAAGGTGTATCACTTTTTAAAGGAGAAAAAAGCCATTTCAACCATTAAAAAAGTAGCACACTATATGACAATGATATTGCTTTCAATATAAAGTGCTCAAATGAAGAGCTAAATGGTTTGACACTGTGTGTCACGTGGGGGTAGCTATGCTTAAAATAGATTTAGCACAGCATCTCTGAAACATTCAGGGCACATCCAGTTACATAACGTAAAGAAGAATCATTGAGAAATGTTAACTTCACTTCATACAGTAAAGGAACGCTCGTTTACTGTAAACAGACCATTTAAAATAAATAGATATATAAATTAAAATGTTTCTGCTTTGGTCATTTATCTAATAGTGCTTCTGTAGCTCAGGAAGCCCCGTAGTTTCTCGGCCCTGTGGGCACTCTGTGGGCTGGGGGAGGAGCCACTGATTTCACATCCTCAATCAGCTGCTGATCAAGGCCCATCAGAAACACACGCCTCCTCTGTGGCAGTCTCCTAGACACAGCAGGGAAGCCCCACCCACCAGAATCCCCCACATCGAGCCTCACACACTCACTGTTTCTCTCCGTGCGCTTGGAGAAGAGGAAGATTAGCAGCTTGCGTGCAAACCACACTCTGTGAAGACAGAGAGAGAACATAAAACACACCATGACCAAACCAGGAACAGGTGACGTGTCTAACACACATACTTGTAGACTTGTAATATGAAATAAGAGTTCAGGCTGTGAAAGTCTGAAAACTATTGTAAATGTGTCCGATGAGCTAAGCAGACTGTAAACGGTGCCGTTCTGAGGCCATTCAGGCCAGGACGCAGAGGCGTGTGGTGCGTGGGAGGCTCACAGCGCGGGGAAGAGGAGCAGGGGCAGGGCGGTGACCAGACGGGCGGCCCACTGCTCGGGCAGGTACAGGTAGTACACAAACACGCAGGTGAACAGGTAGAGGGCGCCGGAGTAGAAGAGCAGCCGTCCAACCCATAACTTCTGCAGGCGCTGGTTCTTCGCACGGAACTCTTCAAGGTCCTTTATATCCTACAAAAACACCACCACACGCAAGCCATAACGTTAGCTGACAGGCATCGTAACAGGGTGGCTCTGACCCAGAACACGCTCGTGACTCAACTCTCTGAAACAATAAAGTTTGTCTAGCGAAAACCTCAACCTGCCAATCAACCGGTCAGCAGAGGGGGGAAGATGACAGAGAAAGTGTGGAAAAGAGAGACACACACACACACACACACTGGGATTGCTGCTAGAAGCCTTTACTACACAAGACACGCAAAAGCAGAGCTGTAAACATTGGTGTTCTAGATCTTACCTTATCCAGATCCTCCAGCAGCTCCACTGTGGTAGGCTTTGCCTGTAAGTGCAAGATTTGTTTAAAAAAATGTGAACTGAAAGCAATTTACCACCCAGGAAGATTTAGGCACAGATCTAAATCTTCTAAATGTTGACATCTGTTATTAATAGAAAGGTTCGGTAATAAATACACACCTTCCACCGGGAGATAACAGCTCCCATTGTTTCTGCGAGCCCCCTCTTCTACACCTGCACAACAGTAAACGGTGGAGGTGGTCTGTGACTGCTTCTGCGTCTAGACACCACCAGCGTGTCTGAATCAGACCAGAGACCGTGTGTGTATATATATACTACATACTATATATACGGTCTCTGAGATCAGACCCCGTCAACCCTCCACAGCGCCATCTTACAGAAGACACATTAGACTACAGGAGTGTTCATCAGACCACCAACAACATCGCTTAAGTCGCACAGTGAACGACTATCCTAATACCGACCTGATACAAAATGTACAAAATACACACACACAAACGTTATATGAGAGTGGGAAGGCGTTTCTTCAGGTCCCAGCAGCTCGCTGGATAAACCCGCTTGATGAAGATGACACACTACCTACTATCTTTATAGTCACTAGCTAGCGTGCTAACAAGTAACCTAGATATCACCTAACGCAAGAATACTCCTGTACCCTTCACTACAGTACAGTGAACAGATCTGGGATTATGGCTGCACAACTGTGTCAAAAGTACATGCAAGCGAAAAGAAAAGAACAACATTAACTTATTACCTAGTACGACCACCGCAATTGTAGCTAAGTAGTGTCACTGTGAAGTATGCAAGTATGCATCCGGGTTCTACTTACAGTACAGTACGGTCGTCAAAATAAAAGTCTGACCTAAACCCTATCTGCGAAAGCTCTATGTTACACTACCACAGAAGCTCTTAAATATTCTGACGAATACAGTAAACGACGTCAATCCGATCCCCTATTAGTTGTCTCTTTTTGTGTTGGTGGGCCCGAAAATGAACATTAATTCATGTTAATTTAGTTAATGCAAATTGTTGTGCTGTTGATGATGATGTCGATAATTATTATATTGATAATGATTATTATTGTTGTTGTTATTGTAGTAAAAGTAGGAATATTATTATTATTATTATTATTATTAGTAGTAGTAGTAGTAGTAATAGTAATAGTAGTAGTAGTGGTAGTGGAAGTAATCGTAATAATGGTAGTAGTACAGGACCTGGACATGTTCATGTTTCATTTATTTCTTAATTGGTTAGTCGCTGGAAGAGGGTAAAGATGTTTAATCTAATGGTAAATATAGTAAATAATAAACTAGGTATAAAAATGTACATTTATTATTTTAAATAAACACAGTCATCAAAATATCCAAATGAACTGAACAAGCAGTCGTCTGAAATAAAATACAGTTAATAAATATTGATGTATTTTGTTATTTATTTCTATTTCTTACTTGGAGAAACGATAAAAAACGAATTTGTTAAAGGTTTTTTTTATCCTTGAGCTTCAGTGTGCGAGAAACTGATATTCTTCTTATATAAATGGAATTCTATACAGTGCCAAAAATCATACATTATATGCCTTGCAATTCAACGCTTTCAATGAGCATTTCGTGCTTTGTAACGTATCTTTTTGTCTCCTTATAGTCCCTCTCGTTGGGTGTGAATTTTGGTGGTCGGTTGGCCTCACCATTGTGCAACAGAAAATCTGCGCTGTTTCTAAGGTATCCAAGCTCCCGCCTGATTTACAGCCAAGGTAGTAAAATTGTTTTACGAGGCTCGCGCGTCCGTCATTGGATGCCACAGATCAGACGCGAGGGGCTCGTGGCAATTTTGGCCCCCTTTTCTCTCTTTCCCACGCGCTTATGCGTTGGATACTTGGGTATTCGAGGCGTTCTTATGGTTTTGCAGCAAAACTGATCCTTTTAAAAAATAGATTTTTTTAAATAACTGTTTTAAAAGGCCAAGAATCTCACCCGTCACATGGTAAGTATAATATTTTGTCCACTATTCTCAAGACATTCGATTAAAAAACATAATCTATTATATTTTATCTTAATGTTTTAAAAAATAAAATATTTTTTTTCTCAGTTGAAAAGTTGCTTACTTTTATATAACTGATAAAACTTAAACGTGTAAAATGTCCCTTTCAGGTGAAAATAGCTGGATTTGCATCCTTTGTGACAATTTCATTCGCAGACAGCATTCTTTTCCGACTAATCTATCATCCACGAAAATGTCTGCTAATGGTGTTATAATTATTTCGAATCTATGTTTAGGGTTATAGGATCACTTTAATAGTTGTATTCGTGTACTTGCTAGAGGCGAGTATGTGCTTGAACAGAAAACGTGAACGTGAGCGTCTTCTCGAAATTTATTACTTTACTGCATTGCGGTGAGGAAAAGAGAAGAAGACAACGAGAGGAGGAGAAAGAGAATTATTTTATAACACATTTTAGTCGTGTATTTTTACAGTAGTTGGATTTAACGTCAAATTAACATTTACAGTATGACATGGCAAAACTATATGATACCTATATAGCAATATAATCTTAATTACAGCATTTCTGATAGCTCACGTGAGATGCTTACATTATTTTACCTCTCAGATCAGCTTTTTGAAATAGCCTAGCAATTTGCAATATAGGGACGCATTATTTTCATCGGGATTTTTAGCATTATATACATTTTTTCTATTATATATATTTTCTTTTAAAACAATAATTGATATTTTACATCTTAAAATTAATATAATGATCCATGGAAAACACAACGAATTCTGAAGTCACTATCGAACCTGTAGACTGCATTACACATATTTTTTTTAATCCTTCGGGTTTTTATAAGGTTAAAGTTCCATCTAAGCTCGGTTCCGTCGTCTATATATACCCTGTAGAACCGAATGTGTGTTTGGACGTCATAGTCACAGATTCGGTTTTAGGGGGGTATATGGGCGATGCAAAAGCAACGCCTCTGAGCTTTTAACATGTCTGATATTTGATCATTAAAATAAAATTACAAGCAATTTCTTCCATATATTTTTCAATTTGATCACCACTTCAAATAAAATACAGGTAAGTTGTAGAATAGAATAGAATAGAATAGAATAGAATAGAATAGAATAGAATAGCTAAAATAAAGAAGTCCATATTGACATAATTGACATTTTAATCAGGCAGTTTAATTTAATTTCTCCCCTATTAATTTAGATTGTGTTTTGTATGAATTCCATGCGAATTGTTTTTTTTTTTTCTTCTTGTCTTTCAGGTTGAGCTCCGTATAAATGTTTTTCCTCCTTTATACAGATTAGACACGCTTGGGTGAGACGATCAGATTGCAGCTCATTATAGCCTCAAGACTGTCGTCAAAATTGAGAGTGTCATTTTTTAATGGAAAATGTTCGTTTAATTATGGTCAGTAGCTTGCTGAAATTAATAATTATCTTTAAGATAATTGTAATTCACTATATTTGTTCATTTAACTTCTGTTGTATCTCGTCAAGTTACAATAAATAAAGATGCGAATACCAAACGAGCAATTTGTAATCCGTCAATACATTTTCAGCATATAAAAACAGTTCTTAGACCCTATATCATACTGACATCATACAAACATCAAGTGATAATCTATTGCATACTTTTTGCCTTTGGCTTTAATCAACTGAACCAATCATTAAACCCTACAGAAATGATTTATATAATTATATCTGATTCAGGGTTTCGTCGTAGCTTAGCCTATGTAGGAAAAAAATATTAGCAACAAGGAAAATTATTGCAACGTCGAACGTGGACGAATAGCCCATAGTCCACTAAAAAGACAGTTTAAAATGAACGATTTTAAAACGGAACAAAGTGAACGACGGTATATAAAATATCTCTCAGGATAAAATGAAGAATGCTGTTTCGCATTTTTTAAAAATTGGTACAGAGACGTTAAATAAGAATTCCAGACCGATTGCACAAGCATATAGTTCAATATAGTATTGCAATATCTCCTTTACAGTCACATTTTCATCAAACGCTCGTATAAAACGCATTAACGTATGCATCTGCATGAATGTAAAAACAATGCTGCGTCCAAAACAAAACTGAATGTCATCAGTATTGTATAGGATTGTCATCATTCAACTATTATTACCACAGGCAAAGGTTTAATATATAAAAAAATATTTAACATATTTTACTATATGGAGCACGACATATGGTACTTCGGACCTTTGACGTTACGACGGAAGGAAGTGGCTGCGTGTGATTGGACAACAGGCAGGAAACGTAAATACGTCACGCCACCTAGCTCTTAGCTACCTTGTCCTTGTGTAACAAACTGATGCGTTTTCCTACCAAAGGTCTCCGTTCGTGATAACCTCGTTGACGCGTGTCGCTGCGCCTCGGTGAACGCCGGCATGTCCCTCGCTGCGGAGGCGTTTGTATCTCAGATTGCAGGTCGGTGTCTTCGTCTAGATTTGCGTTCGCCGCGGCAGCGACGTTAAAGACAAACAGAAGAACGCGGATCAACGCTAGCCGCGCTAGTTTAGCCGCGCTAGCTTAGCCGCGCTAGTTTAGCCGCGCTAGCTTAGCCGCGCTAGCCTAGCCGCGGTAGCTTAGCCGCGCTATTTTAGCCTTGCTAGCCTAGCCGCGTTAGCCTAGCCGCGCATTTGAGTGTAGTGTAGAATGTTTCTCTGCTGTTTTGTTTAGCACACGACTAAAGTGTTAACCGGCACGATTGAATTTGCGCCGAGGGTGTGGCTGAATGTTGAATGAAAATACAACCGCACAGAACTAATTTTGCATAATATACAGTGTGTGACCTGACCTCTGTCCCACAGCTGCGGAGCCATGGCCCGAGAACGCTGTGCTGTATCAGCCTTTGCGAGGTAGGACGTGCAACAACATTAGCCCCAGATCCAGAGTCTCGCCTGTAACAGGTTATTAAAGCCCAACGTTTTGTCTCCCACCCCGCAGAGGATCAAATCCTGCTGTCCGACTGTGCATCCTCCTTGGCAGTTCAGGTAAATGGAAAACATGGACCCCCTCTCACATTTTAAGCCCCCATGCACCAGTTCTCTTTCTCCCACTGTGGTCGTTCCCAGTGGGTCCAGTACTGGTGTGTTCCTCTGTTCCTCAGGCGTACCTAAGGATGTGTGGCCTCCCGGTGCGAGTGTGTTGTCGTGCCAACGCTGAGTACATGTCACCATCCGGTAATGCTGTGTTCACTATTTTGTGTGCTCATATTTTAGAGGCTGACCGCTTCCATTAGAATACTCTGATGAAATAGAATATCTATTGATCTATTTATCTATTGATCTTCTAATGAGTCTGTACTCAGGATCGATTAACTGATGTCAGAAAACAGACGTTTCACTTTCTTCTGTTCCACTTGCAGGAAAGGTTCCGTTCATCCATGTTGGTAACCAGGTTGTTTCAGAACTAGGTCCTATTGTGCAGTTCACGAAAGCAAAGGCAAGCCCAAGCCATAGACCCTTCTGTCTTTCTCTGCACGTTTCTCATGCCTGATGCCAACACGCTTTGAGGTAATGAATGTCTCTCCCCTCCACTGTAGGGACACTCTTTGAGTGATGGCCTGGACGATGTCCAGAGAGCAGAGATGAAAGCTTACATGGAGCTGGTCAACAACATGCTGCTCACGGCAGAGGTAGAGTTCACAGTACACGCCTCCTCACATATGCCCCACCCCCACGATGCAGGCTGTGGCAGACACAGGTTTGTGGGTGCTGATTATCACTCCTGTAGAAACACCTTACCCTTACTACACTTCATATTATCCACTGTAAGCTGTTTGTGTGTCTTTCTTTCTAGTTGTATATTCAGTGGTGTGATGATACCACATCTTCAGAGGTCGGTCAAACACACAGTCATGCTCTGATAACATGATCTTATTACATATAACATGGCCTCCATTACACAAACCATCCAAAGCAGAATTGTGTTCACGTTTGATTAGATCACAAGGCAGCGTTACAGTAGTCCGTATTCTTGGCCCCTCAATCACATTCTGGCCTATCAGAAGCAGTGGGAGGTTCGACGTAAAATGAACGCCATTGGCTGGGCAGGAAAAAGTCTTGAACAGGTTGGTCTGTGTGTTAGACCGGAAGTCTTTTTATCTTAAATAAATGTGGCTTATATGCGTGTTATGCAGCTCAGAGCTGGCTGTGTGTGTGTGACGTGTGTGTGTGTGTGTGTGTTCTCAGGTGTACGAGGATGTTAGTCAGTGTTGTCAGGCTCTTTCACAGCGTCTTGGAACACAGCCATACTTCTTCAATAAGCAGTAAGCAATGTACACATTCACAGCTACTCTTATGTGTATTATAATGCTTTATGAATTCTAAAGCATGCCTTGTTGAAACGAATGCAGGCCGACCGAGCTGGATGCGCTAGTCTTTGGTCACCTGTTCACGATCCTGACCACACGCCTGACCACTGACCAGCTTAGCGAGAGGATAAAGTCCTTCAGCAACCTGCTCTCCTTCTGTCGACGAATCGAACAGGCGTATTTTGAGGAGCAGGACAGAGACAGCCAATCAGCAGCCTCACCATACTCAAAAGGCCCGTCCCTTTTTTGAAGCCACACCTAACTTCCCTTTCTCTGCTGTTCTGAAGTGAAGCGATTGTGAATTGATCCTGTGGCATCAAATACACGTTGGTACCCACAGAGGAAGACAATAGGTGGACAAGTCACTCTGTGATGAACCTTCATCAACACTGAGTATTCCATCCGCTCCCAATCAGTTTGCCAGAAGCAATGTCATGTATACCTGCTGGAAGAATACATTATACAGACAGACTGAACTGTAGGTATAATAGGTGTAATATTTCATGATTTTTTTTTTTGCCATTGTAGCTTGTTGATTTGTGGTTTATTGTGTACACAGAAAAAACTGAGTTATTCTACAGGGAATAATAAAATCAGAATTACAAACTGCTTACACATGGTGTGTCTATTGCGTCTGAGTATGCTTGTGCATTACTTCAAATGTAAATGCTAGGGGGTGGGGGGTTGAATTGTTTTCTAGAAATTACCATCACAGTCTGCATTTCAGCCTTCGCTGAACCAAATTATTGATTTTATAATGATTCTACATTTGTTGTCAACAAATGAAATGAACCTCAATGTATTAACTTTCAAGAGTACTACCTTTAAGACACCTGTCAATACCTGATGCTTTATTTATGGTTAATTAACAGATTAGGTGCTGTTCTGGACTTTAATAAACTTTCATATTAAATTACAGACAATTGCAAATCTACATCCTATGATTAGCTTTAATTTGCCTAGAAAAGGGGCCTATTTGAAATGGTTTTAGTAATTGCAGTGATACTGAGGAAATAGTGATTAAGGTATTGAATGTCCACTAGAGGGCTTACTTACGTTCAGTGTTAAGTGACGTGTGAAACCTGCTTTTATGTCTACAGATTACTTTCCCCTTTTTAGATGTGAAACACCTCAAGGTATTGGCTTTTGCTCATTTACTCACGCCTAGAGTGAAAATAATATTCTCCACAAGACCACACCGTTAGTGCTGAAAACAACAACCAATGATACCATGACCTTGTTTGAATTTTATTTGGAAGGGTGCTATGGTTTGGTGATGTATAAACCATCTGGCATAAGAGTTATGAGAAGCAGTAATATGTTGATATTATGGCATATATTCCTATGGACATGTGACACGTCAGTGTCAAGCCACAAAGTCTTTTTAATGACAATGAAGTTAAAGATAAAGACCTTCGTCAGACCACCTGCCTGACGTAAAGAAAAGCCACATAGACATCAGTCACAGCTCAAACATTCTCAGTCTTTATTTTGATAAGAGGAGATGCAAGATTATCAGGCCATACAGCCAGAATGAAGCTCAGATTAAGGTTGTTGCATGATGAATCCTGCAAACACATGTTCCTAAATGTCCTGTCCAGTAAAGAGGAAAACATATCACCTTTGCTTCATGCATAGTTACACAACGTTCATACGAGCTTCAGGGAGGCACGTGTTGATGTAATACACATTCTTTCTGTGTGTATTTAACTGGGCGTGTACGTGTCATTCTGTGTTCTATCCACCCGTGCACACACACAGCAGGATGGTTGATCCAGCCTGTTCACAAGGCGTGAAATTGAGACACAGGCACTAAGTGGACTGGGTTTTTTTTTTTTGAGCCGATAACATGTGCGTTCAGTGTGACACAGGTGACCATCATGTCTGTGGTGAGTTTGTGGCTACAGCAGCAGACTCCAGCATCTTTGTTGTACTGTGATCTGTAAGTCTGGCTGTTATCTTGAACGATTATGTGGGTGTGTTTATGCTTGTTTGCCTATGTGTAAGATTACTCTCCCATTACTGTTATGCTGTTATTGATCTTCATATAGAAATGTTTGGGCTGTCAAAGGTTCTCGCATTACCGTAATGCTGTTGCATACATTTTGGTAAGTTTATATTCAGTGTTCCTGACCATAAACTGGTTCTCCCTTTTGTGAAGTGTGCCAGTGTCTCTACGTACATTTGTTCCTATGTTGGGTGTGTAGAATCGAAGTGTTGTGCCATGGCAGGTTTTCATGTTAAGGGCGTGTGGCAGCCTGTGTTTTCCTCTGATGGTTCACGTGTGGCAGCCTGTGTTTTCCTCTGGTGGTTCACGTGTGGGAGCCTGTGTTTTCCTCTGGTGGTTCACGTGTGGGAGCCTGTGTTCTCCTCTGGTGGTTCACGTGTGGGAGCCTGTGTTCTCCTCTGGTGGTTCACGTGTGGGAGCCTGTGTTCTCCTCTGGTGGTTCACGTGTGGGAGCCTGTGTTCTCCTCTGGTGGTTCACGTGTGGGAGCCTGTGTTCTCCTCTGGTGGTTCACGTGTGGGAGCCTGTGTTCTCCTCTGGTGGTTCACGTGTGGGAGCCTGTGTTCTCCTCTGGTGGTTCACGTGTGGGAGCCTGTGTTCTCCTCTGGTGGTTCACGTGTGGGAGCCTGTGTTTTCCTCTGGTGGTTCACGTGTGGGAGCCTGTGTTTTCCTCTGGTGGTTCACGTGTGGGAGCCTGTGTTCTCCTCTGGTGGTTCATGTGTGGGAGCCTGTGTTTTCCTCTGGTGGTTCATGTGTGGGAGCCTGTGTTCTCCTCTGGTGGTTCACGTGTGGGAGCCTGTGTTCTCCTCTGGTGGTTCACATGTGGGAGTCTGTGTTTTCCTCTGGTAGTTCACGTTTGTTTTGCGTGGCAACAAGTAGACATATCCATCACTGCTGTGCTGTAGTGTGTACTCCTTGGGGCTATAAGGATTCCCACACTCATCCCTCAGCTGGGAGAACACCTCACAGTATAGCTTCCTGAGCTTCTGCTTGGTGTCACGCAGAGCTTTGACGTGGTTCTCTCTTTCTCTCTTCCTCGATTTGCTCTGCTCTCTGAGAGCCTCCACCTCGGCCTCTAGATCCACCATTTTATCTTGCTTTCTTTTTCGACAGCTCTGGGCGGCCATTTTGTTTTTGCCCCGTCTGCGAATGTCCCTTATAAGGCTGAGCTGAGCCTGACTGAGCTCGTTAGCGCCAACAGCCTCGTTAAAGGCGTCCACCGACAGGCCAACAATGTCGTCCATGCTGAGCGGGAGTTGCAGGGCTTGGGCGTTCTGCTCATCTTGAAAGGTGCGTCGGTTACGGTGACCACGGCGAGCTGGCAGGCATGTCTGGGCGTCCATTTTGGCTCTGGGCGATGGGTCGGTGCCGACCGGATGCTGAGAGGGGTCAGAGAATGGTGCCGGGTGTGAGGGGTTTGGAGTTAGTTGTTGTGGGATGGCCTCTGTTCCACATGGCTGAGAATGTGACTGCACTTCCTCTGCATCTGAGAGGAGGGACCAATCAAACAGCTCTGTGTGATATGACTGGATGCACCTTCTGTCCTCCGATTGGCTGGTGTTAAATGTGTCATCTCCATTTAGGGAAGTGTCTAGGTTTACATGTTCTATAGAGTTTTTAAGGTGGAATGTGGTTGTGCCATCCACAAGACATGAAAGGTTGTGTGAGGAGTCTTTTTGTGTAAATTCATCTCGACAGGGCATGTGTGCAGGTGTTGCCGTCCTCGTACGGTCTGGGCAAACTTCTCTCTGTGTATGGAAGTTGAAGATCTCTTCACAAGCTGTTAAATTGATGTGATTTAGGTTATCCGGTGGACTGGAGCATATATTTGTGTCTAGAAAGGACTGTGCGAGTTCCTCTGAACCAGAAAACGTTTGCTTGAATTGAGACGTGTCAGGCAGTGACTGTGTTAATGGTGGGGCTAACTCATTAAGGTCGGCTATTAAGGTGTGTCTGTGCATCTGCATGATCTCAGCAGAGCCAGCGTGTGGGGGCTCGAGTGCCATGGCGCCAGAAACAGGACCTGTTTCGGTGTTCCTGTGTGGTTCAGGCGCCAAGTAGTTGTTATTCTCCCTAGGTTCCACTAGGGGTGCACATGGGCTTTCAGGAATGTGGGCCGCTAAGACATCCAGATAATACTGAACATGAAAGGAACAAAATGCTGTATTAATATAAAATTACAATCACAAATTCACCAAAACGAACTAAAAACGAATACCTAGTAGATATTATAACTATTATATACTGTTGAGCTTGCTTTGCAAACTGATGCTTAACCCTAACCCTAACCCTAACCCTATTACAATTATTATTGTAGTCTACTAAACTGCAGAATATTTTCTAAAACTAAATAAAGGGCTTCTTTCCAACAGTATAAAAATGCACACAAAACAACAGCAACATCTTTATAATCAAAAACAACATCCAATCCAACACTGTTTTGATTAGAGCTTTACTAACAAGTGTGCGGGTATACCTGTAAATCAGGCAGGGGCTGGCTGGACGCCTTCTCTTTCATAGCAGCTGGCTTCTTGGCAAAAAGCAATGCAGACAGCAGAGGGTTCTGGGTAAGGGGAGATCCCTGTGAACACGGTGTAGAAAGACAACTGAAGGAAGTGTGTGTGTAGAGGAACACTGCCCACTCAAATCTTTGTTTTCTGTGTGTGTGTGTGTGTGTGTGTGTGTGTGTGTGTTCATGTGTCAATATTGTGCACCTTGCCACAGAATGAGGATTCAGCCATGAATCCCATATATGTGTTGGAGTTTTCAGCTCTCTGAAATGTAAAAAGGTGATTAAGCTCTGTGTGCGTGTGTGGTGTGTGTGTGTATGCGTGTGTGCGTGTGGTGTGTTTGTGCGTGTGGTGTGTGGTGTGTGTGTGGTTGATGGCGTGTGAGCAGAGCTTGGAAAGCATTTCAGAAAATGTAAGGTATCATATCACTTTATCCAGAATTCTTTTTGGCAAACATTTTATAAATCATTTTGTGAACAACTTCTTAATTTTTATTTGAAATGTCACGGACCTCTGTTCTTTACTCGTTTTTACAACAAGAATTACAACAAAACAAATATTAAAGTTTAGTCCCTTTTAGGACATTTTCAGCTTATTTGATCTTATCTTATTAATGTTCACAATGTCCAACTAAATCCACTCCAGAGAGTTACAGGGCTTCAAATCACTACAAATATATGCAATATAAAAAATAATAATGTAATTATAGTGAAGTATGTTTACTGCTAAGCTAAATTCAGGTGATACTCAACACAGTTAATGAGGTCTGTAAACCCCCAGATCCGAGTGGGTTCTGATCTTATGTTATTTTCCCTCCGAGAAAGACGTGACACAGAAGAGGAGTGAGAGCTGTATAGAGATGGGTATAGCAATGCGTGCACACACACACACACACACACACACACACACACACACACTAGGTGCATACGAAGTACCTGAGAGGTTTGCGATACACAGTCAGGCACGACCTCCCTGGTCTCCTGCTCCCATTTCCCGAGCGTTAGCAGGACTCCAAGCCCCTCCCCCTCTCTTCCAAGCCCCTCCCCCTCTCTTCTCCAGCTCTCCTCTTCCTGCTCCCTCATTTGCTGCGTCTCCCCAGCCCACTCGTGAAAGGAGACACGGATCTCCTCCCACTCTACGCCCTGGCCAATGTCCTGCTGCCTCAAGCTGTCAATCAAACGGATTTCCTAGAAGAGGAGAGAAAGAGAGCGAGGGATCTGTCATGCACTGCTTTTGTGTTTGAGGCTACATGACGACACATGCCACCCTACCGTTGGCATCAGGACTAAATCCTCCGCACACACCCTCACTCACCACAGGACGTACGGAGACGAGGGCACCGTGCTGTGGGTGTTTGCTCCAGCATATTCACTCATTCTCTTGTTTTTCACTCGGCTGAGACTCACAGTTAACTAAATGAAGTATGTGGCCTTCACTGCAGAAACCCCTCACGGGTTCTTATTCCATCAGGTTGTGTAATTAAGCAGCGACTGGCGCCCTGATGATTACTGTGCTCATGGCAGTGTGACGCTTCCCTTCTCTACCATGGTTTTATTGCCCAGGTCAATGTGGTCAAGAGTGATAATGGAAATAGGGGAAAAGCCACAAACTACAGAGCACCAAACTACATACATAAAGTATTAAATGAATAAACAGTTACAGTTTTGAGTTTATCAAAGCAAATTGTCTTTATGTTGGAAAAGAGAATAAGTATTAAGTGTACTGTTGTACAATCAAACCCACACCTGCAGTAATATTCAGTGTTGGAATATTCAAATGGACAATTTATGCTATAGAATGCAGACTTTTAGAACTATTTTTATATGCTGTAAATAAAAGACTAATGTGTACCTTTTATTTTAACGTGCATTTTGTTCATTTATTTTCATATATTGGTTGCAATACAGAACGTCTCCCAGCAGCTGTGGCTAAAAAACACGGATCGTGGTATATCACTACCTCACTACTTCTTCAGGTATAGCACTACCTCACTACTTCTTCAGGTATAGCACTACCTCACTACTTCTTCAGGTATAGCACTACCTCACTACTTCTTCAGGTATAGCACTACCTCACTACTTCTTCAGGTATAGCACTACCTCACTACTTCTTCAGGTATAGCACTACCTCACTACTTCTTCAGGTATAGCACTACCTCACTACTTCTTCAGGTATAGCACTACCTCACTACTTCTTCAGGTATAGCACTACCTCACTACTTCTTCAGGTATAGCACTACCTCACTACTTCTTCAGGTATAGCACTACCTCACTACTTCTTCAGGTATAGCACTACCTCACTACTTCTTCAGGTATAGCACTACCTCACTACTTCTTCAGGTATAGCACTACCTCACTACTTCTTCAGGTATAGCACTACCTCACTACTTCTTCAGGTATAGCACTACCTCACTACTTCTTCAGGTATAGCACTACCTCACTACTTCTTCAGGTATAGCACTACCTCACTACTTCTTCAGGTATAGCACTACCTCACTACTTCTTCAGGTATAGCACTACCTCACTACTTCTTCAGGTATAGCACTACCTCACTACTTCTTCAGGTATAGCACTACCTCACTACTTCTTCAGGTATAGCACTACCTCACTACTTCTTCAGGTATAGCACTACCTCACTACTTCTTCAGGTATAGCACTACCTCACTACTTCTTCAGGTATAGCACTACCTCACTACTTCTTCAGGTATAGCACTACCTCACTACTTCTTCAGGTATAGCACTACCTCACTACTTCTTCAGGTATAGCACTACCTCACTACTTCTTCAGGTATAGCACTACCTCACTACTTCTTCAGGTATAGCACTACCTCACTACTTCTTTAGGTATAGCACTACCTCACTACTTCTTTAGGTATAGCACTACCTCACTACTTCTTTAGGTATAGCACTACCTCACTACTTCTTTAGGTATAGCACTACCTCACTACTTCTTTAGGTATAGCACTACCTCACTACTTCTTTAGGTATAGCACTACCTCACTACTTCTTTAGGTATAGCACTACCTCACTACTTCTTTAGGTATAGCACTACCTCACTACTTCTTCAGGTATAGCACTACCTCACTACTTCTTCAGGCATAGCACTACCTCACTACTTCTTTAGGTATAGCACTACCTCACTACTTCTTTAGGTATAGCACTACCTCACTACTTCTTTAGGTATAGCACTACCTCACTACTTCTTTAGGTATAGCACTACCTCACTACTTCTTTAGGTATAGCACTACCTCACTACTACTTTAGGTATAGCACTACCTCACTACTACTTCAGGTATAGCACTACCTCACTACTACTTCAGGTATAGCACTACCTCACTACTACTTCAGGTATAGCACTACCTCACTACTACTTCAGGTATAGCACTACCTCACTACTACTTCAGGTATAGCACTACCTCACTACTACTTCAGGTATAGCACTACCTCACTACTTCTTCAGGTATAGCACTACCTCACTACTACTTCAGGTATAGCACTACCTCACTACTACTTCAGGTATAGCACTACCTCACTACTTCTTCAGGTATAGCACTACCTCACTACTTCTTCAGGTATAGCACTACCTCACTACTACTTCAGGTATAGCACTACCTCACTACTACTTCAGGTATAGCACTACCTCACTACTACTTCAGGTATAGCACTACCTCACTACTTCTTCAGGTATAGCACTACCTCACTACTTCAGGTATATCACTACCTCACTACTTCAGGTATAGCACTACCTCACTACTTCAGGTATCACTACTTCAGGAAATGAACAGGACAAAACTGTAGGCAACACTAGGTCGACAGGGCCCCAAACAATGGACGACATATTATTAAAAACATTTTTCAGTTTAGGTCATTGTGGAAAACTGAAAGGTACTGATACGTAACTAAGAAGTAGGTTAGAATTGGTTGTTAATGGAGCCAATTACTTGCAACTCTATACATATTACATAAACACACAAACAAACAATCACGTATTTATTTTCACTTTATAAGTAGCAAATGTAAGCTTGACTATTTCTAAAGCACTAAGCTTGTGTCCACTGCTATTACACAAATACGAGTGCATATCACTTCCAAATGCACTAGCTACGATAATCGGCTGCATTCACAAGACCCTCAGCGGTCACTCGCAGACCAACATGTCACCTGTAGCCGGTGTGGTGTTAGTGTCTCACCTGTTCACGTGGCAGTAGTGCCCACGCACCTTCGCTCGCTTTCATTGCGTAATTGTGAAACATCAACTGTTGGTGTTAATACTCCGGCGGGGTCCCGGCGTGCGCCCTCAGGTTCAACACCAAACCATCCAACACCAAGCCAGTCCACGAGCCGCACTGGGAGGTTCTGAAGGTGAAATACACGCAATGCGCTTTAGCCCCGCCCCGTTAGGAAGAACCAATGAAATGTTGTTACAAGGCGAGGAGCGCCACCCGTCGCAATGTGGCATCATCCATTAGTGTCTTTCCCCTTGCCCCGTTTGTATTTACTTATTTGGCTCATCAGGTTAAGGGAAAATTGGGAAACGCTGAAAATAAACATTCACAGTACATTATTATTTATTAATAACGTGTTTGAAACTGTGTTACATACGGTATCCTGTAAGGAAGACGCCTTAATTTCAAGTACAAACAAACATTTGCTTTAATGACGACTTATACACCGGTGTGTGAAGAACGTACCTCATTCTGCTTTGTAGAAAATGCTACCGCAAGGCAAACAACTGTGAAAGGTTTCTGAGCGCGTTCACGAGAAGCCTACACGTTCACGTTTGGCAGCTCCACGTCGACATTCCTTTAGTTTCGGCCCCGTACCGGGGGTCCTGCGGTACTGCAAACCCAAAACGGGGTACAGACGAGGAAGTAAGAGGACGTGTGCGATAATCTACCATGAGACTCGATATCACTTCAGATTCGCTCTAAATTTACAGTCGTGTGTGGCTGTCCTGTTTACGTTTGTGGGGGAGATGCACTAAACTAAGTTTGAAGCTTCTAAGAAGTGGAGACTCCGCTATGTCTACATGTGTGTTCTATCAGGTTGGTGCTGGGCTGATTTAATGCAAACGAAATGTTTCTTAAATATACAAGCTCTTAAAATAAAAAAACGACTTTGTGGTAGGCTTGGAACAAAGCCTGGATAATGTAGTTTCTCTCTGCACGTTCACCTGGTGGACTACATTATTTTACCTTTTTTAAGATGAACAACTTCTCACAGTGTTGTAGACATACGGTGAACATATCGTTAAAAATATTTTAAGGCTTAACTTTAGAAGGCCTATACATGCACATGTTTCTCAAGAAAGTTATCTGATACGAAACATAGATTATGTCCAATTGTACAAAACACTTTCAAAGTGTAATTTATAGAGTTATTTAAAGAATAATTTATCTAGTCGACCTTATTGATGGTAATGTGGAACATGTCTGAAACATTCAAGCTAGAAGACTAAACATTGTGTTATTTCCTAGGGACTAGATGAACCAGTTGTGAGCGTGTTTCAACCAATCAAATTACAAATTACTGATTGAACTCTACCTGCCATATACATATGCAACATTAAAATATAATGTGACATACACATGCACACACACGAAAGGCTCTGCAGGCAAAGTTCTGTGGTCCACTCTGACCGTGTGAGTGTGTGGTCAGTGCATTACAGAACTTTGCTTTTAGGGTTGCAGCCATCAGAGAGCACACACCCATAAAGTCGGCGCCAGTGCTGGTTTTGCACACTTTGCTGTGTTGCTCCAGCTAACTTTGCTGACTACTGGTAATGACAGCTTATTTGCTGACATACAAATACCATGGAGATCGCCTGGACGATATTACAAAACTGGAAAACCTGCAGCAGAAATGAAGGTGCAGTTTTTCATCACATTTGACTACATTTGGACAAGTTAATGGTGTTATAATGAATAAATTAACAAAAAAGTGACCCATTGGTTATACATAGTGCTTGTGTATTTGAGAGTACACTAAAATACTACCAATATGTGGCACTAATAGAATTAATGAGGCATAATATATTAATGTGTGATATCAATATGACAGTATGATTGTTACGTTGGCATTAATCTGTTAAGTGGAGAGGAGAGGAATTTATATAGGATTGTTAGTATTAAAACAACTGAAGGGTTGTTAGTGAGGAGTATTAAACTAACTGAAGGGTCTTTGGGGACTAGTGTTAAACCAACTGAAGGGTGTTAGTGAGGAGTATTAAAACAACGGTTCCCACATTTATACAAAGCAGTCCTATCTGTCGCTACATATGGGCACTGAGATCAGTTTTTGTGAAACAAGTGCCCCCTAGTGGCCACAGTGTTACATAACATTATTAGAAATATATCGATGGCATGTTACAACTAAAGGAATGCTAAGGCATACAGATATAGATATCACACCTTTGGTGTAGTTTCGACTTTTCAGTGAACACGTCTCTTGTTTGCCCAGTTTCTGAAAGATCTTCTGTTGTAGTTAATTATGATTGTTGTGACAGTAGTATTCAAAAACATGCTAGAACATATGTACATCACACTTGACTAAACTGCAATGGATTTCCATCTGATTTGTATTTTGGACTGTAACGATGTTTTTATAACATAACATCCCGGGTTCTTTTTTGTGACTTTAAATAAAAGTTTTAAAAAACATTCCAAAATTTATGATTTCACCATCAAACTCTTTCACAAACGGATGTTAAAAGTAATTGGATTTAATATCCTGCTGGCTTTGGTCATATTGATCTTTTTGGTGTTTTTTAAATAGTTAAGCTTAATACGAGAAACAGGGGACGAGATCCCGAACTAGTATGCGTACAACCACTTAGTTTAATACAAACCTAATGAATTCAGCAAGAACGTAGCAGGAAATCTCACGTCATGTGTGACGTCACTAGTGCAGGCTGCGCTCGTGTCTCCACACCGAAAGCGATAAAATCGCTCTCCGTCGCCGAGTCGCCAGCATCGCGTCGCGTGGGGGCGTGTCCAACATCAGCTTGCATGCAGCACGTGACAGATATGCAAATCACGTTTTTAAAGCAGGACGCAGTATTTATTTTAATCTATTGATTACAGGACACACGATTATAAATGAGTGCGTGTATAAAACATAGTGTGTGTATAAAACACATATAGTATATAAACCTAAAATGTTTATGTATTTTTTTTACTTTTTACCCCAGACCCGAAGATCAAACAGGAATTTAAAAAATCATAACCAATAATAGGGTATACGCTAATTTATTGCAAATGTTTTTTAACAAATCAACAGTATTCCCTCCAAAAATAAACATTTTGTACTGTAAATAAACAGGGACACATCGTAAAGTGCGGGACATCCAGAGACATTGGAGGAGAGACTCTCCTCCATTTTTGCAATCGGAACAAATAATCAGTAGGAACCAAAGTCAGAGGTGCGGTTTCGGAGGAGGGTGCAAACATATTTTCTGATTGGTAGTCGCCGCCGCGCGTCACTGCTCATTTGCATAAAGTTGAGCCAAGCTCAACTTGTTCGCGTCGCTCGAATCGCTCACTTCGCGTCGCGCCGCGTCGCGCCGCTGGGTGTCGCTCACTCTCATTGAAAATGAATGACTTCCGGTCGCCGTGTCGCTCTCGTCGCTAACAATTTACACTCGCCACATATATATGATGTACAAATGATGCAATACGTGCAATAAAGGAAAAAAAATCATTAAAGTGCCGTTCCAGAATAACAAGTGAGAAGTATTTTAAACTTTGATTTAAAAATGTCTAAAGTCATGGCTCTTCTAGTGTTTTTATTCAGCTACTTTTGTGCAAGAATGGCATATACTTCTGTTTAAAGAGCTTCTCCGTGCAGTTTACGCCTTCTTTTGGCAGATCTGTTAAGATGATTTGCTGCAGTAAAAATTGATTGACAGCTAACTCTGGCTGATAATTGGCTTAATAAAAATTGATTGACAACGAAAGTCTAGTATCTGATTGGCTGCAGTCGAAAATGATTGACACATGCTCCGTCCTTTACCCACGCCCACCGGGGCTCCGGCCTGCAGCATGAGCTACGTGTCCTGTAATGGGTCTGATAGCTCCCCCTTTTGGTGTAAAACGAGAAGTGTGTATATGTCCTGCCCTTCTCCGTGTAGCTGCACTTTGGAGTTTGTGTCCGGACACGAATAGTTCAGGTATATTCTGAAGCGTAACTTACAAGATCGTGGCTCTTAGGTATCCTCTCATCAATTATATAATCATAGTATTTAGTTTCGTCTAGTCCATATGTAATCAGTTTGTTACTAATAGCTAATGACACTGTCTATCCAAATCATGTTTGTCAGCGGCAAAGATCAACAACAGGCCCAGAATTTGTCTAATTAAAATCAGATGACACAACCACATGCGTCATGTGTAATGACGTGAGTGAACGTCTTACAGAAGAGACTGTCCAAAAAAAACCCTGTAGAAACGGTCACGAAACGCGATGTAGTCTTCTAAGATCCTCTGGGTGGCGACATAACCCCGCAGGCAAGCAGCCCGATGGTTCAGATGTTCTACAAGGGCTCAAACGTATAAGTACTGCCATAGCCGAAAGTGTTGGCACCACTGAATTTATTTCCTGAAAAGTATTCTTATTACTTGTTTCGTTATACACATACATTTCTCTTCTATCTGTTCTCCATGCTTAGTATGGCACACAATGCAGCCTGAGTCAACTTCGACCCCTTTCGTCTGGTTTCAGGTGTGATTATATTGTCCACACCATGTTACTTTCTACAGGTGAGTTGTAACGAGCATCACATGCTTCAAACAGTTATTTACCCACAATTTTGAAAAGGTGCCAATAATTATGTCTGGTCCATTTTTGGAGTCATGTGAAATTATGTAATATTTGCCTCATCCTCTGCTGTTTTCTGTTGCACCAATACACAGAAAGGAAATAAAAATGTATAACAAAGCACGTCATTGCAATGTTCTTGGAGAAATGCTTCATGGAAGGTTTTCAATAGTGCCAACACTTCTGGCCAATACTGTAGATATTAACCTCTCTAGATGATCAACTAGAAAAAACTATTCGGTTATTTTAAATCATGAATTCGACAAAGGCTTAACCGCTACTGGTCATATTACCCATTCTGATTCAATGTGACCTTCAGTTACTCAATAACACAAAATATGGTATAAATTTTCCTCCCTAAATTAGTGTATGCACTTATAATACACTTATTTAATATATTCATCTGAAACAAGAGTACCGATTAGAGTGCCTTTTGAGCATCTTAACAGATCGACTGTGATGTGTACTGAAAAAGGACTTGGGTTTGCAAAAGTCAATACATTACAATATTACTTTATCCTTAATTATTTATAATAGTGTGCATTCTATGATGACCAGTACAAACATCCCAGGACATTCTCAATACATGCTCCCTTGTGCATTCTGGATCTCCCAAAAGTAACACTAAAGTAAAAACTTCTGACAGGTCACTGAAGGCAAATGGGTTGGTACAGATTCACAAGTCTTTAGGGCATCTGTAACAGAAGCAGGGGATGAAATACAAAAAGAAAAACACTTCCGTTTTCCACTTTTTATTCACAGTTCAGTTTCCTCCACTACTGTAATGAGGTTAATATGCACAGACACTTTCAGCTCAATGTAGCCCACATATCTACAGACAGGTACAGTCAAATAACTTAACATTCAACTGCCGTGAAACCAGGGATTCGTGTCCACCCTTGCAATGGGAATATCTGGCACCACAGCAGAAACATTCAGTCTGACAGTGCTGACAGCTCAGTGGTAGAAAAACTGAAAGTCCTCCTGGCTAAAATAGGCAGGCATCAAAACAAGCCATGGCCCACGATTTGGGTTACTTATTGAACCGTGAAATAGTTTGAGTAGGTATTGTTAAAAGACAGAAAATGTGAAACTACCAACATTTAATTTAGATATCTTCCCATCCTCTACAGAGTATTATGACGTGGCCGACTTCAAATACGCAATAAGGTCTGCACGCTCAGCCTTCTTCTTAATACCAGCAAAGATCATTTTTGTGCCAGGAATGTATTTCTTGGGGTTCTCCAAGTACTCCATCAGGGTGTCCTCATTCCAAATGACACCTGTGCAGAGAACCATGTTTAGAAAGCTCAAACAATGCAATAGAGCCTGTTTAGTCATACAATTGTATCAAAATGTGGGATGTAAAAAAATGAATCAGATAAGGTAAACCAAGAGTTCCTTGGAATCCCTTCAGGAGAATTTTCATTGTTAAAGTTATCCAGTTTATGAGGAATTCCTGCTCGTAACCCGTGACCCCACAATGTGACCTCTGTGAATGCATTACCTTTGCTCTTGTTAGCGTCGGTGTAGGAGAAACCCTCCGCCTGCCCCGTCTTGCGCCCAAACAGACCCCAAAGATTGGGGCCAACTTTGTGCTTGCCGCCGTTCTCGACAGTATGACACTGGGCACATTTCTGGACAAAGACTTTCTTTCCCTTTTCGATGTCACCCATATTGCCTAAAATACACCATCTTGGGGTTAACTCTTGAAAAAGTCATCACAGAATATGTTGAAAACCGCCCTTTTGAGCGGCTACTACAGATGGTCACGCTGCCTAAACCATTTTAGGTGATTTTGTACTCAGGATAAACGAAGGTCATTTAGTATAATATTAGGGTGTATCATTCGTATCGCCACATCTATCTTAATTTGGTAAGTAGTCATCTATGGGTTCAACAGTACCCACCTAACTGGAAACTAAAACTAAATCGTAGCTAGGTTTGCGTGGCTACTAAAATGCCGGTAGTAAATGAATGCGAGACAGCTAAGAGCACCAGCTAGCGAGGAGAAGCTGTTAGTCTGCGACACCGGGTCCGTTGTCTGCCGAATATGGGACATGAATACAGCACAAAACCAGACCCACCGCTGAACGAAGTCGAGTACCGAACAGATCCTGATAACACTTCACCCGTTCGAGATCTCACAACCCCGCCTGCTATAGCACACTAGCCGGCTAGCCAGCAAGGTCGGGCTGTGATCTTCGACACGGAGACACGCAGCGAGCCCACTAACCGGAGACCGAGGAGACACCGACCCTTCACCGGGAGACGCGCGATTAAACTCTCGTTCAGGAAGTGTAAACTAAACTCCCGAGGGTCTCGGCAGTGAACCACTGCGTTCAATGCGGTGGCTAGCCGAACAGCTAGCCGGGTAGCTAGTAGCTGTGCTGCAGATCTAGACCAGCCATGTCCTCTCAATCATCAAAATCACATTTAGCCATAATGCGCTAGCTGGCTAGCTGCTAGCTGCCGTTAGCACAGAGTAACGCCGATGGGCGCGCGAGCTAGCTAGCCAGCTAGGTTAGCTAGCTGCTAACGGTTGAAACATTTCAGTATTAAGACACACATGAGTACAACAAATACTTAATATGTAACTGTACAGTACATTTCTTAACACAATATGGCATATTTGTGTTAAGATAACCGTGTTGAGGAGGCAGCGTACCTTTCCTATAAGAACACGCCGGCTAGTCTTGACAGGTCGTCCTCTCTACACCACAGACCGACTGTGCGCGAGCGCCGAGGAAGGTCACTACGTTTTAGAGGCGGTTGGAAATGACGTCATCGTCACGCGCTGATTTCACGCAACGCGACCGTACGAAGCACACGTGTAGTACAGACTGTTCTATGGGAAAAGCGAGGGCTGGCACGATCTTTGCACGTTTGAACGCTCATGATCCGTATATAGACGTACACGTCGAGATAACAATGTTACAATAAATATACACTAGTCGGCCAAAAAATATATACTATTTAATTAACGTACGCAAATTTACCTGTAGATCGTTCATAAATTGCACTTAAACCTCAAAAAAACTAAAATTATATTCAAACTACTCTCTGTGGTATGCGTACGACCTTTAGGACATTCACGACGAGTGAAATGAAACGCGTTCACTTGTCAGGATAAAGGCCTCGTATGGCGACCTCCCAGAATAGAGTCTTGATAGTGAATCCTCTCACCACAAACGGAAAACGTGGCGAACGTGAGATTTCACGTCCACGTACCGAAGGAAAGTAGTCAATTTAGTGGCTACATTGCACTACTCGTCAGGCAGGACATATACACACTTCTCGTTTTACACCACAAGGGGGAGCTATCAGACCCATTACAGGACACGTAGCTCATACCAGAGACCGTATATATATGGTCTCTGGTTCATACGTAACCCCTGTGCTATAAGTAGTCAGTGCCTCTTCATGAACTAGTCTATTTATACATTTATACATGCAGGCATTTCATCCCTGCATAGCTTCAAGAAAAGTCTCAAAACCTTCCTGTTTAGATCTGCTTTTAGTTAAGAAATTCTAACTCTGTTCTAATTATTTTAATAGTTTTCCAGATTATTATCTTATTTACTTTACTTTTTTACATTCTTTTATTTAGTTACATTTTATGTTATTTACATTTTTTGCTTAGATTATTATTATTGTTTTATAATTTGCCATAATTTTATGTTTGTTTCCTTTTTATCTTTAATTTCTTTTAACATTTTCTTTTTGTCTTATCTTTGCTTCCTTTTAATGTTTATTTTTATTTATTCTGTAAAGCACTTTGAGTTGGATGTATGTATGAAAGGTGCTATACAAATAAAGATTATTATTATTATTATTATTATATTTATACTAATGCACTGTCTCTGATAATGTGGTTGTTTTTTGCACATGAGACATAATAATTACAGAGACCTAACATATTTGTAAAGGCCCTATCTGTGTACCTATCTGTGTTCAAGTTCAAGTCTTATTAAGGTAATTACATTATTAATTACATTAAGGTAATAACAGTGTGTTAATCCCTAAATCTGTGTAAACATCTGTGTGTGAAAGAACACCAGTAAAGCACATTAAGCTTTCCTAGTAGCACTAAAATAATCAGTTTGACAAAATAACTCCCATTTTATGTTTCCCATTTTATGTTCGGTTTAATAATACATTTTATTTTATTATTTCTCTTTGTAAAACATTCTGTGAATATTGTATTGAAAGTGCTAAATAAATAAATTGTATAAATAAAGTTTGTTATTATTATTATTTTGTGTGCGTGTGTGTGTGTTCATTAGTGCCTCATTATTTGAATAGAAACAGAACAGCGTCGTTCGGCTACTTTGGGTCATATGACCAGATAATTTTTCCTAGGCGTCTGGCAGCTTTCTGGATCATAAATATTATTTAAAGTTTTGCATTCCTTGCAATCAAATGGCTGTTGGTGTTATGGTCTGTGTTGGAGGGTAAGTAAACATTAGAGCTTCAGACAGTGTTGTAAAATATAAGACGCAAACATTTAATTCAATACATTCAGTACAGGAAGTCACCTAAAAGCGTGGTAGCTTTTAGTATTAGGAAGTGACATCCAGTCATGCTGTATGTTAGATCAGGTTACGTCCACACACAGCAACTGGATGTTTAGACCAGTATACCGTGTGCTGTAAGTGATTTATAATAAATCAAAAGCCCAGATAGATTTCCCAACTCATGAAATGCCTTTCATTCTCTCTCTCTCTCTCACTCACACACACACACACACACACACACACACACACACACACACACACACACACACACACACACACACACACACACACACACACACACACACACACACACACACACACACACACACACACACACTATATTAAAGAAAATGTAAGTAATTTACTCTACATATGGGGGTGAGAGATCACAAAAAGACTGTGAAGCTGTCTGTTCTCATTTGACCTCTGTGGTGGGCTATTTTATAAAGTCTTCCATCTTGTTTTCTGTTTCGCCGTGAATTTTCTGTGCATTGAACAGCGAAGGTCAACGTCTCTGTTATCAAAGTTGCAGACGCAATGTAGCGCTTAATAATGCATTGTGGGTAATGAAGTGTCAAAATAAAACAAAATGAACAAAATAAAAACTGATAGGATTTAGTGGCGATGATATGGAAATTAATTCAAAATAAAATAAATATACAGATCTCGAGGAAAGTGGCAGTGCATATCAGCAACAAACAAATGAAAGTGCCCTTTCTCTCACACTGTGATTTTATCTTACTCAATCTTCTCTATTGCATTGCCTGCTGTTTGAGGTCGTTTAGTTTCCTGTATGAGGTCGGAAATTATGTGACGGCAGACTGCGACACCTGCTGTCTACCTTTTGAATTACATTTCTAAACTCTTCGGTCAGTGGATAAGCTCTATTTATGCAAAAAAAAAAGCCCTCTACTGGCAAATTGCAAAACTCAAGGTTGGTATGAAGGGCCGTATTTTTTGTTTGTTTCTTTTTTTTTAATGCTTTTCACTTCAGTTTTATGGCATACTGTGCGCACAGAGTCCACTGAACTCCGAGAGACATCTGACTATGACAGGCTTACATCCAAAGTTTACTGCTACATCAGAGTTTACTTATACAATCCATGTCTACAAATGAAGATTTCGACAGTTATGAAAGCAAAGCCTCTGCATATTTGTATGCCAGTGGAGAACTAAGACAGAGACATTTATAGGATCCTGTTGGATGCTTACAGTAACTTACCTCACACATACCCCGGAACATTCACACACCCAACAGTGAGATATAAACCAACAAAGGCAAAAACAACAGTCTCACACAAAACCACATGCACGCACAAACAAGCTTTGTTCCCTTTGACAGACAACACTGAAAATCAGCATCACTTCTAACACTTGGTCTTGGGTTTCATAGTTTCTGCAACTACTAGCTTGTATAATTGGTGAAAATAAAACGTTTAACTCCTTAAAAGTGTACACAAGTTGAACTATTAACTAATAATTGCAGCATACTACACAAAGTTTCCACAGAAAAAGACAAGTGGAAGTGTGTGTGTGTGTGTGTGTGTGTGTGTGTGTTATCTGGTAAAGAGATAAGGATGATGCACTATGGCAGTGGTTCTCAAACTTTTTCTATCATTCCCCACCTCAGAAGAAGGGGAAATTTCATGCCCCACCTGTCCCATATCACCCAAACAAATTTGTTGACGGGGGGGGGGGGGGGGGGGGGGGGTGGCAGGCCAACGTAATTTATTGACCGAACGTAATTTTAAATTCATTAAAGGGCCGAATCTAACCCTGGTTCACGCTGTTCCGCAGACATTTTAAACATCCGGGGCTTATGCAAAACGAACAGGCATTAAAACGACAGGCTTAAAAAGGTTCATTTCTTTCAATTGTTTGGGCCCCACCTGCAATACCCATGCTCCCCACTAGTGGGGCGCGCCCCACACTTTGAGAAACGCTGCACTATGGGAAGAGGCAGAAGAGGCAGTGTGTTGCTCTGAGTGTTCTGCTGAGACACTGGCTCCTGGATCTTATGTGGATGCGACATGGACATGTATCACCTACCTACGTTGGTGAAAACCAGAACATCATGGCAAAGGAAAGATCAAGGTGTCCCTCCGGCTTGTAAATTCCCAGATTCTCGACCTAATCAAGCATCTGTGGAATGTCAGAGCCATGGAGCTTCTACAGGACTAAAAAGATCCACTGCTAGGAGACCTTCAGACACTCTGTGGAGTCCTCCACATGTCAGAGCTGCTTTGGTGCTGCACAATATTAGGCAGATAGTTTTAATGTTTGGCTGATTGGTATACAGATAGAAAGCTTGTGTACTTTACTCTAGAACAGGAGTGGCCAACCCGCGGCTCGCGAGCCGCATGCGGCTCTTTGCCTGGTTTCATGCGGCTCCCCAGCCGGTCCGCTCTCACCTGCACTAACGGGGCGACACACTGCTACATTTTCGTGGTGCGCGGTTTGTTTACAAGCCTAGCGAGCCGCTAATACTTTTAAAACCGGCGTAGTGGAAAACACGCATTTGACTGTCTTCACAGCTAATAATTTACACTCGCCAACCCCCGCTCAACAATCCATGTATGATGTGGCTCTTTGCCGTAACACAGTAAGAAAAGTGGCTCTTGGTCTATGACGGGTTGGCCACCCCTGCTCTAGAATATCGCCACATATTTTATGAAAGTGCATATATATAATTAATATGACCTCTCTCACCTCTCTCATCGCCTCTCACTCTCTCTTTTCATATTTATTATTTTTCCATTATTTCTATATTGAGGGAACAGCAAACACATCTTGAAGAATACTAAGCTATCAAACTACTGAGCTATTTTTTTGTTTTTTATTTTAAAATGTTTGCCTTTTTCATTTTGATCTTTCTCTCCACCATGATCTTCTATCATACCAGCATCTGTTTGTTTCCATCAGTGGTGCTGTGCAGTGCAGTGGAGCGTTTGATGTCGGCCACCGATGGCAGGGCAGAGTGGCTACACGTGCTGCTTTATTCTCACTCTGTGTGGTTCTGTTTGTCTCTCTTAGCATTCAAATTGCTTCCTTTCCTGTTGCATGCAAGACTCCATATTGGTTCAGAAGAAAAATAAATTCTATGTCAGTAGAAAAAATGCATCTCATAAGGTGGATTTAGTGTGCAAGATTTTAAGTTAATATTGGGATGATTAGATATAAAGTAGATATCAACAATAGCTAGTTCCTGGGGCCCTTAAGTAATACAGATAGACTGCAAAAGTCCAGTAACCTGTAATGAAGCCTCGTACAGGTTTATCCACTCTGTGCTCCAGTTACTGCCCTGTCTGCCTTCGTGCAGGTGTGATGTCGCTACATATCAGGTTCAGCTGAGCTCAAAGCTGGGGGTGTGAATTTCAGGTACTGAATTTTATTAAATATCGTAAAACGTACAAACAGGATGTCAGTTATTGTCATTAGATCTAAGTCCTACATCACATAGCTAGGCAGAGTAATATAGAGTCCATCGCAGCAGTTCTAATGCATAATTACATATAAACCACCCCGGCAGAGTGCCTCCCACAACAGCAGAGCAGAAGCAGCAGTTGCCCCTTTCGTGACGTCTGCCCCGGGAGAGGGGCACCATGGCGCGGGTTCAGGGGGAGAACGAGGTGGTGTCGGTGTCCAGGCCGGCGGAGGACTTCCGCTTGCCACGCATGTAGATGATGTGTTTTTGGCTTATGCATCCCAGGTCCTTCATCAGTTTCAGCAGGTCGTGGCGAAACTTGACGCCCACGAAGGCGTACAGGAAGGGGTTGACACAGCAGCGTAAGAAGGCCACGCTGCGGCTCATGTCCATGGCGTACAGGAGGCCGTTGTCGTAATCGCAGTTGGTGCTGGCCGACGTGCTGAGGCCCATCACCACGTTGTACGGCAGCTGGCTGGCCACGAACACCACCACCACGGCGAAGATGACCTTGAGGGCCTTGTTCCTCTCGAAGCTCCTGGCCTGCACAAGTGTCTTGATGATGCAGCTGTAGCAGAAGACCATGACGATCGCGGGCAGCATGAACCCCAGCACCATCTGGCTCACCTGCACGGAGACGCGGAGATGCTCCTGCCCGCTGCCGTACGGCACGCACGTCTGGTTGCTGTTGACGTTGGAGTAGATGATCTCGGGCAGCGAGAACAACATGGCCATCACCCAGGCGACCAGGGAGGACGCCCGTCCGTAGTGGACGGCGTTGGAGCGGCAGCGGTGAGCCGACACGGCTTTCGTGATGGAGAAGTACCTGTCCACGCTGATGCAGGTGAGCAGCAGCATCCCGCTGAAGAAGCTGATCTTGTAGATGGCGTGCATGGCCTTGCACAGGGGCAGACCCAGCTGCCAGGTGGAGATGAAACTGGACACCCAGAAGGGCAGCGAGAGGGCAAAGAGCAGGTCGGCCACGGCCAGGTTCAGGAGGAAGATGTCCGTCATCGTCTTAATCCGGTTGAAATACATGTAGGTGAGGATGACGAGGAAGTTCCCCACCAGGGCCAGGAAGCAGATGACGCTGTAGGCCACAGGTAGGAACCAGGAGCGGAAGTTTCGGTTGGAGAGTTTGTCACATCGGACAGCAAACATATCGTAATCGACCGACGAGGCCGAGGAGTAGTCAGATGACTCGTACTCTGACGTCACATTGGACCAGCTTGTCTGCAAAAAAGGTAAACAACAAATTTGCTCAAAAACCAACAGACAAAACAAACAAAAAACCAGCCAAAACATTTTAAATGCTATTAAATTGGCCATCTCTAAAATACAGTCCACAGTGCAGAGCTATTTATGGATGACCTTTACAAGAGGAGATGGGAGGAGGTGTGAGACCTCTGACCTCTGACCTCCTCCCCCAGAACCACTGCTGACCATTAAGCTCTATTTGTCTGTCCTTTACTCTGGTGATGTCAAGTGGAAAATGTAAGTCAAAAACACCCCCGGCGATACTTAATAGATCACACCAAGAGTAATTTCACTACGAGAAATGTAGGCATTGCGGAGCCTTTAAAAAGTAATATTTTCATTTTTTGGATTCACTGTGAGGCACAATCTTCTGTGCCTACTTACTTGAGGTCACTCAGGATTTCCATTGGTTGGTCAAACACAAAAATGACAGTATGAAGGGGTTAGAAAGTTCCTTTGAACTTGGGTTGATATGCAATAAATGGAAAACGCAGATGTGGAAAAATGGTCATTATATCCACGTGTTTGAGGCTAAGCTAGATTTAGCGTGGTTAAGTATCAACCTAATTTTCACTTTAAAGCTTAAATTTGAGAAGAAGTGAGATTTGAATGTGTCGAGACATGTCATGACATCATGCGTTAGCGAGTGAGAGTGGCTTCTGCATGCTGGTGTGGACTACCTTACCTTAAAGTGGAAGGATATCAACAGCACAGGACCAAAGACTATCAACGACAGAAAACTTGATTTAGAAAATGGATTAATAACTAAGGTCAGCTCTGGAAGATCAAATGTTTAGCATACAAGAAAAGAAAAAAAAAACAGACATAGACTCATACACCTTATTGCACAAATTATGTATTACAGTGTCTCACCCAACACACCAGCTGAGACAGGTTTGTCACTTCAATTGGCTCGTTTAGCTTTTAAGTGTTACTTACAAGTGTTACTCACCTATGAATGAGCTCATGTTTTTGAATGAGTCCGCATGCGATGTTTGCCACTCGACTGGTTAGAACGTAGTGATCACAAATGCTTTCTGCTTCTCCCTTTGCTCAGCTTGGAACCACATCTCCTGTCTTTGAAGCCACGCACAGAGGAAAGGGTTTTCACCTCAGCTTGTCCTGTTTCGAGAAAAACAACGCATCTAAATCTTTCTGTACAGGGTTTAAGTGGCTGTTTTTCATCTTTTGTTCGGCTTTTTCCACATACTCTGGACATCTCTTTTACCGCTTGATTTACTACTGAATTGAACCAATGATTTATAATGATCAAAATAATATGAATAGGATGTTGTTCTTTAAAAATATAAGTTGCTATGATTACAGAAAGAAAGAATGCCTTGCTATATGTCTGTCATAGTCAGACAAGAGATCAGACAAGAGATCAGATAGCTCATCAGCAACATATCTGATGCTTGTGTTCACGGTAATAGCATGTCAGACTGAACAAGACGATGTCCAATCAGCAGAACTCTGCCCCAGATTCTGGGTTTTAGGAGCAACACTGAGGGTCTCATTCTCCAGTCCAGCAGGGCTGAATTTGGATATTCTTGTCACTCAACAACGATTCTGCTTCCTGTAAAAAAAACAAACAACCCCCACCTTTAACAACCTCAAACCAGAACAAACAACACAAAAAGAATTGTATTTTCAGGATTTCTCAGAATCAAGGGTTTTTTTTGTTCTAGTGTAAACATTGTCATTATGTAAAGTGCAACCAAGCGAAGCCACTCACACGACCTCCAGTCTCTGAGCAGGGACATTCCTGAGGCCAAATATCATCAATAATCATATGTCGTACATTTTGGAAGTATGTTTGTTCACACTGTAAGTGTAATAACAGATTTATTAATGAATAACTTTAATAATGAACAAACTAATAAACTAGTATAATAAACAATCAATGTACAATTTACCAAAAATGCTAAGCTTTTGGATATTCAGAGTGTAATGCACTATAAGGTCTATCTGGGTTAATTTGAGAAGCAAAAAAAAAGTTTGCTTACTGCCTCACTAGTAAAGCATCACACCTACCTCAATATCTCACAAGACAGAAAAGCTGTCACACAGTTCATACACCAATTCCCGTGGTTGCCCCCCCCCCCCAACTATCAAAGGCCGATGACTTATAATCAGCTTTTGAGGAATGTTTATGTGTTAGCCTTGGGTGACAAAACTGCACTTTGTAACACAGCTGCTATTCGTGTGCTCCTGACATCAAAGCCCAGGGTGTTGGAAAGCAAGCAACCCCTGACCATAGTGCACTGGCTCACGCTGGCCCTCCCCCACGCCCCCTCTCCTCTCTCTACCTCAGATCAGGTCGTGCGCAGGTATACAGCAACCCCGCTGCATTTGTGGTTTGTGTGTAGGTTCCGCTGCTACCAGGAAAGGGGCCGTGGCAGGAAGAAGCAGCCTGACCGCGATCCAGGTGAGTCATGTGACCAGAGAGCCAGCGTAGAGCGCACTTTTTAGCAACAGTGAAATCTCTCCATCCTGCGAGCATGGGCTTACAGATTTTTTCAGATCCCCCCCCCTCCCCTCCCCAAAAGAGAAGATACAGCACAGTGTCAAGCAGGTCTCTGGTATTAAATAATCTCACTGTTTTTGAGACAGTAATGACTGTGCTGGTTAAGGCATTTAACCAGAGAGATCAAAAGACAGGAGTATACTGAAACAAGCTTCCTCTGTAATCTGTTAACTGAACACACACACATTCACACACACACACACACACACACACGCACACACGCACACACACACACACACACACACACACACACACACACACGCTCGCACACACGCATGCACACACGCACGCGAGCGCAACAAAAAATTATTTTCTTTCTGAATGCATAATTCCATTATTCAGTTGTACTTGGTCGTAGTAACAGCAACAATGGAGCCTCTGTCATTTTTAGTTCTACCAGCACAACGAGGAACCGAAGACAGGGTTTTTCAAAAATATGTACATTTAAATATACAAACAAATGAGGAACTGAATATAACTGTGGCTTTGCCTCACCTATAGTTGCAATGGCAAAAAAAAAAAAACATTTGTCGAAAGAAGCCTTTAAGGTAAGATGAAGAAGCAGAGAAGCAGCTTCAGTCATTGTGCAGGGTGAGAGGACAGTACCGATGTATTCTGATTCTGAGGTCAATGAGCTGAAGTCAAGTGTGTAAGGGCTGAAGCTGTTTAGTTCTACCTCAGCTACCCCAGCTACCTCAGCTACATCAGCTAACTCAGTCACTTCAGTCACCTCAGCTACCTCAGCCACCACAGCCACCTCAGCTACCTCAGCTACCTCAGCCACTTCAGTTACCTCAGTTACCTCAGCCACTTCAGCTACTTCAGCCACCTCAGCTACCTCAGCCACCTCTACTACCTCAGCCACCTCAGCTACCTCAGCTACTTCAGCTACTTCAGCCACCTCCAATACCTCAGCTACCTCAGCTACCTCCAATACCATAGCCACCTCAGCTACCTCTGCTACCTCAGCCACCTCAACTACCTTAGCCACTTCAGCTACCTCAGCTACTTCAGCTACTTCAGCCACCTCCAATACCTCAGCTACCTCAGCTACCTCCAATACCTTAGCCACCTCAGCTACCTCTGCTACCTCAGCCACCTCAACTACCTTAGCCACCTCAGCTACCTCAGCCACCTCACCTACCTCAGCTACCTCTACAACCTCAGCCACCTCAGCTACCTCAGCCACCTCACCTACCTCAGCTACCTCAGCCACCTCAGCTACCTCAGCCACCTCACCTACCTCAGCTACCTCAGCTACCTCAGCCACCTCAGCTACTTCAGCCACCTCTACTACCTGAGCCACCTCAGCTACCTCAGCTACCTCTACAACCTCAGCTACCTCAGCCACCTCAGCTACTTCAGCCACCTCTACCTCAGCTACCTCAGCCACCTCAGCTACCTCAGCCACCTCAGCTACCTCAGCTACCTCTACAACCTCAGCTACCTCTACAACCTCAGCTACCTCAGCCACTTCAGCTACTTCAGCCACCTCTATTTCCTCAACTACTTCAGCCACCTCAGCTACCTCATCCACCTCAGCTCCTCTACTCCCTCAGCCACCTCAGCCACCTCAGCTACTTCAGCCACCTCTACTACCTCAGCTACCTCAGCCACCTCAGCTACCTCTACAACCTCAGCTACCTCAGCCACTTCAGCTACTTCAGCCACCTCTATTTCCTCAACTACTTCAGCCACCTCAGCTACCTCATCCACCTCAGCTCCTCTACTCCCTCAGCCACCTCAGCTACTTCAGCCACCTCTACTACCTCAGCTACCTCAGCCACCTCAGCTACAGCAGGCTCCTGGAGAGTCTCCTTCTCCTTCCTGTCTCCTTCTGTTTCTGCTTGTGATGTAAAGTTTTCAGTACAGCATTTTGCTGCAGTGTACGGTAGTGTGATGTAAAGTTTTATGTGACTGTAGTGTGATGTAAAGTTTTTTATGTCAGCGTAGTGTCAGGTAAAGTGCTTCAGCTATGCAAGTGTGGTCCCACATTACAAAATGCACGAATATATACAGAATATGCTCAGTTTGCATATAAAATAGGTTGTGGCACAGAAGATGCTGTTGCCACATTGGTTCATATAATCACTAAGCATTTAGATAAACCTCGTAACTATGCAAGAGCACTCTTTCTAGATTATTCATCAGCCTTCAATACAATACATCCCAGTATTTTACTTTCCAAAATGTCCCATCTGGGTGTGAACCCTTATTTGATCCACTGGTATGCCTCGTTCCTTACAAACAGAGTCCAGCTAGTCAAAGTGAACAAGACACTTTCTTCGGCTATTTCAACTAATGTTGGTGCACCTCAGGGCTGTGTGAGTTCTGCTGTTCTTTTTACCCACAGATGACTGTCGCTCGTCTTCAAATAATCAGTATGTGCTAAAATACTCAGATGACACTGTTTTGTTAACATTATTACATGACTCGGACAACCATGATCTACACCAACAAGGTGTTAACAAAGTAGTGACATGGAGCAAATATAATACTCTGGAAATAAACACAAAGAAAACAAAAGAAATAGTATTCAGCCAGAAACCAATATCTGTTAACTCCACTGTTATCAATAATGAGGTAATCGAACAGGTGGAGTCCTATAAATATCTTGGTGTGATGATTGATGCTAGCTTATCATGGAAACACCACATCGACTACATCTGTAAAAAAACCAGACAGAGACTTTATTTTCTCCGTCGCCTCCGATCTTTTGGAGCTACTCGACAGATACTCCTGTTGTTCTATACTGCTGTTATTTTGAGTGTTCTGCAGTATTGCAATGCTGTGTGGTATAATTGCTTGTCCATATCTGTAAAGTCAGGATTGAAATATTTGATTAAGATATGTTCAAAAATTGTGGGTCAGCCTCTAGAAAGATCATATGAGACCACTTATCATAGCAACACAATGCGGCTGGCTAAAAACATAATTTTTGGTACTAATCATGTTTTGAAGAGTGAATATGTACTTCTCCCATCGGGGCGGCGTTATAGTGTTCCAAGGTTCAATAAGGTTAGACTGAAGAATTCTTTTGTACATCAGTCAATCCTTAATTTAAACAAAGAACTTAATCTATAACTTTAAAAGGTGTTAAAATATGAGTAAATGGTATACGTACTGTACAATGTTTGTGTCCTATGTGTTGCTTATGTGTTAATGGAGCTACTGTTTGTATGCAAGACAAATTTCAGATCTGATCTGATAATAAAGTATTATCATCATCATCATCATCATCATCAACACATTCTCAACTTTATATTTCGCTAGAACCTAAAGCCCTAAAATCAATTTGCTCACTGTTTGACTGCATAGATGATATACAGACATGGATGTCTGACAATTTTCTGCTGTTAAATAAACAGAAGACAGAGGTTCTTGTTCTTGGCAGTGATTCACAAAGGAATGATGTCCAGACTTATTTAAATCAAATGAATCTGAATGCCAGACAATGTGTTAAGAACCTGGGCGTCACCTTTGATAATGAGCTCAGCTTCAAATCACACATCATGACTACATGCAAGACAGCTTACTTTCATCTTCGAAACATCGCTAAGGTCCGAGATATGCTCTCTCCTGCTGACAGTGAAAAACTTGTCCATGCATTTATCACATCAAGGCTAGATTATTGTAACGCTGTTCTATCTGCTCTTCCAAAGAGCTCTATTTCGCACCTACAGCGAGTTCAGAACACGGCTGCAAGGGTTCTGACCCGCAGGAGAAAGAGAGATCATATTACACCTGCACTCCACTCACTGCACTGGTTACCTGTCAGCTTTAGAATAGATTTTAAGGTTCTAGTCATGGTTTTTAAATGTCTTCATGGTCTTGCCCCTCTTTACCTAAGTGAAATGATTGTTAGATATGTTCCAGTCAGGTCTCTCAGGTCTTCAAACAGTAATCTACTGGTGATTCCTAAAAGCCGTTTAAAGATTGGCGAGGGTGCTTTTAGCCACTATGGCCCAAAGCTCTGGAATTCTCTTCCTGAAGAGCTCAAAGGCATTTCATCCCTGCATAGTTTTAAGAGCAGTCTCAAAACATTCCTGTTTAGATCCGCTTTTAGTTAAGAAACTCTTAATAGTTTTATCTTATTTACTTTACTTTTTATTATCTTACTTCACTTTTACTTTTTATGTTATTTTAATATTTTTATCTTTAATTTCTTTTAACATTTTCATTTGTCTTTTTGTCTTTGTCTTATCTCCTTTTAATGTTTCTTTTATTTATACTGTAAAGCACTTTGAGTTACATGTACAGTATGTATGAAAGGTGCTATACAAATAAAGATTATTATTATTATTATTATTATTATTATTATCATCATCATCATCAATATGGATAAAGTTATGCAGTGTTGACTGGGCATAATCTCAACACCTTTCTCTGCCTCTTAGTAAACAAAATGTTACGCATGCACACGCACGCACACACACACACACACACACACACCCACACACACACACACACACACACACACACACACACACACACACACACACACACACACACACACACACACACATCTAAGGTGTTCAAATATTATGTACATAAGAACTTCTATTACTCATTTATTAATGTTCAGGTTATAACTGTCACAGGCAGTTGGTTGATATTCAAGATACAATACAAGAAAATGTGTAAGGTATATGTAATGCATATGGAGTCTGATAAAACGGATATGTAATCTGTAATTGGTGTATTAATACATTAGTACATACAGTAATGATTCATAATGGAAAAAGATATTTGTCTTTGAAAAACATTCAAAGGTAGTCCCACTCTTATAATAAGATAATAAATAGCTAGTAAATCGTCTGTGCTGTTATGACCCAATGACCCAATAGTAGGATCAGCTACTAACCTCTTATCTGCAGAGCCAAAGATCTAGACCTTGGGTTGTCTGTAGTGTATCTGAAATGTACAGTGACTGAGGTGTAGTGTCATTCTAACATGTCTGCAGAGAAGATATGGACTGACGTGCAGGTATTATTATTATTTATACCGAATATATTGTACCGTCACCTGAAGCTGTGGAAAGACAGTAATAAACTTGTGTTTGAATTTCTTGATCTAGCTCGATACATCATTCAATCATTTCATCTAAAATTACCCAACTATCTGCCTGTGTTGGTAAAGACATCGTCTACAAAGACAAAACAAGTTTTGATGTGTTTTCTTTTTTCCTGTTGCTCTGGAGTTGTTCTAGATTGACTAGTGGACATGGAGAGTTCACTGCGATTAACTACACATACTGATGTCTCTGTTGCTCTCGGCCCAACGGCCGGGACACGCAGGGCTGAGAGAACACATCTCAATTCCCTATGGAACATGACACAATGCCGAGTGGCATCTCTACAGTATGGATATGATTAACTTTTTATTTTTTTCAGATTTTCATTTTTTTTTACTCCGCTAGGGGCTCCTTAGCCACCGCTGCTGGCGGGGGCGGTATGAGAGGGGGCGGAGTCGCGGCGTGCGTCCGGGTCGAGTCTCCGCACGTCCACGCCCATGCTGGCCAGCACCTGCAGCAGGGTGAGCTCCTGCCGCGTGGTGACGTCCAGGAGCGGCGGGCAGCTCGGGTTGCACTGGGGCCACTGGCAGCCGTCCACCAGGTGGAAGGGACAACCTTTCAGGGCCGTCTTGCTGTTCTTGTTGGTGTCCTGAAGGCTCCTGTCCCAGCACTGAAGGGCCCGGGACAGGGACGTCCCCTTCACCTGGAAGTCCATCCAGTTACTGGAATACACGAGACAAGGCAGACGAGAAAGAGCAAAGTCACCGTGCGCAAAGCAGAGAGTGAGTGTCATTTCAGGATTTATATTTTTGGCTGTCAATGAAACTGCAGCGAAACTCACTAAAGAGAAAGAAAATCAGATCATGCGCTTGCAATCGCTTGGTTTCAGCAGCAAAAACAAACATCTGGACGACAGATTATAACTTGTTTCAACACGTTTCACTTTCACGCTGTAGCAGTCCGTCTAGAGTCTCACCACTTCTGAGGTTTGTGTGAGTTTGTGCTCGTAACACTGATGCAGAGCTGAACCAGAGCCATCTAAAGCAGCATGACCTGCCCGCCAGCCTCCCACAGCTGGGGCCCAGCGAGGGGGGGGCAGCCTCCCACAGCCGGGGCCCAGTGGAGGGGGGGACCGGCAAGCCGTGTGAAAGTGTGAGGTGGCATTCTGGTGACAGGCAGAATTCGGCATGACGGACGAGCGTTCCAAATGGGCGGCGTGAGCTCACCCCGTGGGGCGCTGGGGTGTCCTCACCCCGTGGGGCGCTGGGGTGTCCTTACCTTTTGGTGATCAATGTGTGGGACAAGCAGGAGGGGGCGAACACAGCCCTGTAACAAAAAAAAGAGAAAAAGATCTGCACCACACTGAAGCTTTCAGCACGTGTGGAAGACGTGAGCTTCGTCTCACGTGCTCACCAGAACCCAGCAGGTCCTGCACGGAGCTTTACACCTGTAGAGGCTTCACTCAAAAGATCTGATGTGCCAATTGGAACATTCTAACATCAGGACAACTCCCCGCCGAGATTACACGGCAAAGCTTTAGTAATTCTAAGCTGCCGCTTGGTGCTTGAGAGGACGCTGCCCTGTGGGTTTCGAGGGCAGGACACTCACGTCACGTCCTTGAGGGAGTTCTTCAGCTCCTTCCCCAGATTCTGCATGTAGGTCCACTGCTGCTCCGACAGGGACTGGCCTCCCACGTAAATGTTCTCCACACGCAGCTGTTCCTCATCGAACAGCCACTGGACCACAAACAGCGGAGCTGCAAGAACACACAGGCAGTGTGGACGTGTCCGTCTCCCAGGTCAAGACTAGGACTAGTCCAAAAACTAGTGTCCAATGATAATTTCCCCACTGGCACTGCATTTAATACACAGACTTGGCGATGTCCATGTGCACCAAGCTGGATTTGAAGTCTAGTCTGCAACGTTCGTGCTAATCATAGTGTCCTCAAAATGTGATTGCTCGCTACAAGAAGGCATGCAACCTACATCGATGATCGTTATGTTTTCAACCTGTGTGTTTTCCAGAACGCTGCTAACGCCCATATTTAACCCTTTGGGCGTCACAGTGAGTGTGGGACTGTGGAGGGTCTCACTGGTCAAGAAGGAGTACAGCTTGTGTCCAAAGAAACACTGCCACTCCTCCCCTCTCTTGTAGTGCTGCTTACATTTCTCTGGAATAACTCCGTTCCATAATCTGAAAAAAATGAGAGCTGGTCTGTCGTTTACAGCAGGTCGGGTGCTGAGGCCTGGGAAACGCGCTGACATTAGTACTAATCAAGTCACTTTACGCTTCGTGCTGACATTAGTACTCATCATGTCACCTTACGCTCCGTGCTGACATTAGTACTAATCACGTCACCTTACGCTCCGTGCTGACATTAGTACTAATCACATCACTTTACGCTCTGTGCTGACATTAGTACTGATCACGTCACCTTACCGAATCCCTTTCTTGATGGCGTCCACAGGAGAGCAGGAGACGCTGTCCAGACAGTCGTGGGACTTCTGCTGCTTGCTCTCCAGGAACCATCCAGAGTCGACCAGACCTCGGACCTGGGCGTCGGCCCCGAGCTGCTGCAGCTGGCTGGCCACCTTCTCGATGTTCAGGAGGACACCTGTACCACCAGCACTGTGGGCAGGAGAGACCAGTCACAAGGCTGAGACACGCGGCGGGGACACGCGGCGGGGACACGCGGCTAATCCCGTGTCTTTGCTGATAGTACGCACACGTGCTCTGCATAACTGAGTGCATGACTTGTGTGTTCTGTTTTTGGCGTTTGCGATGGTGGACCAAACATGCCGCTAAACTGGGAAGAATCTTGAGAACTCAGTCTCTCTTCACGGGAGGACATACATAGACATTATGTCATTGTCCATAGCATCACAGGGTGCAGATACATCTTTATGGTAGACAACAGGATGGGCTGAGAATAGCCAACGTTATGTATGGAGCTGTGATCAAAGCTGAGGGTCTGAACACACGCCGACGGTTTCGGCTCCGGCCGCCTGTCTGCTGTTTCTCACACAGCTTCTTCTTCGTCTTTGTCAAAGAGTCACAAACCTTCAAACGCGTCACGTGGGCGTCGCACGTCTCACCTGGTTCCTGCCAGCATCACCACCTTGGCCTGCTTCAGGCCCTTAAGGGCGAGAGCTCTGAGCATCTCCCGAATGATCACCGATCCCATGAAGGAAAACTCTGACATGGAACGCACGCACGCACACACACACACACACACACACAGACACACCATGCAACATACAGCATAATGACCTTTGACTGTGAAGATTGTAATAACACGCAACTCCACTTCATAAGTATGAAAATAACAACAGAAAATAAAATGCAATAGATGAAAGAGAAAGGAAAGGGGTTTGGGTGGACATGTGGACATCCACCTGTCTCCTTGCCCTGCTTCGCCCTCGTGGACGCCTTGTTCCCACTCCACACATCGCTGGAGCAATAGGGGACAAACCTGGACACACGCCCCCCCCAGGAAGCAGTCAGACAGGCGGACAAACGAACGTGAAGACACACGGCGTGAGTCACATGACTCGCCGTCCTACCATCTCTATGGGGAAACTTACACCATGTTAGCATTGTGCCAGTGTGGGTTTTCCTCCGCTTGTGAGGACAGGATCCCACTGCCTGGAAGAAGGAAAAAAAAACCACATTACTTCAACGGAACAGAATCGATCCTGAAATGGATCCTGGAACAGAGAGTGGGGGTGTGGCCTGTGGGGGAGTGGCCTGTGCAAGCGTAGCAGGGAGTGGCGTTTTGACTGACGGCGTCTTACCTGTGCGTGTCTGTGGCCACTCGGATGAGCTCATGAGGCGGGGGATATTTTTATATCTGGCATCGCAGGTCTCTTTGTTGTAACAGCACCAACCACCTAAAAATAATTCACTAATATTAGCATCCGGTTTCACTAGGACACTTCTCACAGGTTAGTGCTCAAGCGTGTGAAGTATGAAGCCCAGAGCTGTCAGGCAGTAAAAGAAGTGGTGCTGTGCACAGCTGAGGTGTGAGTGTGTAAAAATGTTAACTCTTCAAACGCTAACGCTAACTCTCACATCAGAACATCTGGTCCAGATATCCCACAGAATCAAACGGAAAGCACTGAATACACACATAGTTCATACTTCACGCACACACACACACACACACACACACACACACACACACACACACACACACACACACACACACACACACACACACACACACACACAATCTCAACAAAGTTCACATGCACACACACACAATCTTAACGAAGATCACATGCGAACACACACACACACACACACACACACAATCTCAATGAAGTTCACACGCACACACACACACAATCTCAATGAATTTCACACGCACACACACAATCTCAACAAAGTTCACATGCACACACACACACACACAATCTCAACGAAGTTCACACGCACACACACACACACACACTCTCAACGAAGTTCACACGCACGCACACACACACACAATCTCAATGAAGTTCACAGGCACACACACACACACACACACACACACACACACACACACACAATCTCAATGAGTTTCACACGCACACACAATCTTAACAAAGTTCACACATGCACATTCACAAAATCTCAACGAAGTTGACCACACACACACATACACACACACACACACACACACACACACACCCTTCCTCTCTCTCTCTGTCTTACAGAAGCTCATCTCAGCAGGGTTTCTCCTTCTGTGTCAGAACTAACCCAGCTGCATACAAGCTGCCTCGTTTTGAGTGGCGGTGACATCATAATTCTCACATGTAATTACTACACGAGGTCGATCATATCAAACTATCAAACCAAGAAACAAAAGCACCCACCATGCACACAAAAACATGATGACTGTCAGTCGAGATAAAGCTGAGTGCAGAATTTAAGTGCACTGAATTCCCTTGACAAAATTAACTTCATTTTAAATACTCACCCTCCAGAAATATCAGCCACCTCTTACTTCCTTTGGACTCTTTTAGGTAAAACCTGTGGACCGCACATAAATACAGGACTTATGAATGGATGTCAAAGAGGGAACATTACCATAGCAGGACTTTTAACTCCAGGCAGGTCATCAAATAAATAAATAACGTTTTTATGCATAGTTACGTCCGGTCATTTGAGTTGAAAATTCTCATCCTCATAAATCACAGCTAGAATATCTCATACTATATGTGTATTAAACACGCATGAACTAAGTCGATCTGTACTAAACTGGTCCAAACCAACAGTCCAGTTAGTACTGGTTCCTTTGAGCTGTAAGTTTAATTTGTAATCTACTGGTCTCACCCAGCTACTGTGCCGTCGTTACATATGGCCGCCGTGTTCTTAAGGAAGTGTAGCTTCATGTCATCAGCCGTGCCCTGCTGAGGTGTCCCGCGCACTGCAGGACTAGAGCCCGTCGCGGGTCCTGGTCCCAGGGGCGAGACGTCGTCCACAGAGGGCGGGGATACCTCCGTGCTGGATTTTTTTGCAGGTTTGCCCCCTGGTTTGGCATTGCGATTGTTGTTGCATGACATGCCCTCGAACATAACCAGGAATAGCACATGGCACAGAACCCTCATATCAAGTCCAGCAGGAGCTCCTTGAAGAAGAACCCATAAAATACCTTTCAGTCCCGCCATCTGACACATTACTGACCGTCATGAGAGCAAAGTCACTCCTTACGATTCCTAAACTGCACATCATAACTCACAACAGTGAAGAGTTTCAAAAAACACTCCTAGCTTGTTTTGGTAGAACATGCTAGCAGCAACATACCCTTGGTAAGCAAGTGGTCCTGGTCACCTTGATGTTAGGAGAAGTCTTCTGTTTGGTGGACCACCGTGGCGGCTGTGGAAAAGACAGGTATTGAACTGATGGGTTTTGTGAAGCGTCCCAGGTTGATCTTGGGCTGTGGATGTGCTCTGTGCAAGGTTTTATAGTGCCACCATATGGACTACATTTCCCAGCATCCCCACCCAAGTGAGTCTCACACCAACTCCTCCCCTCCTCGAAGGCTTATTTCAGCTTTGATTTAAACACCTACGTTGTTGAGATGCCTGCACTGCTCCTCTGAACCCTGGCATGCACCAGGTCAGTGGGGCAAACATCTCCCACTCCCTCCAACGAGAAACAACACTGACTAGCAAACCACACACACACAAATACAAACACTGTCTAGCAAACCACTCGCTTGACCAGAAGTGTTTACAGATACACGCACACAAATACACACACACACACTTCTGCACCAGGACTAGCACCAGGACCTGCACCAGGTTCATCTTGATAAATGAACCACTTCAACACTGATGTGAAATGTGAAATAGCAACACAGCTGCAGTCCAGTGAAGAAAGGATGCTTTACAGGATGCTTGTGGATTATTATACCTGCTTGAAACTTCAGATTACCATGTAAGGCACAAAAATCCTTATGTGTTTCTTCAGAATCTCTAAGGTGCAACCCAACATCAAAGCCTGTTAACCTACAGGAACACACTAATGGATCTCCAAATGATTAGAACCAGGTGGAGTCTATTAAGCCAACTTCTAATGTGCCACAGACATGTCTGAGTGCAACCTGTTGTAGGAACCCAGAGAGGATCTTCCTGTCTTTCAACCCAGGCTCTTCCTGTACGAAACACTTGGGTCGTCCCGTCTTAGATCTGGACACATCAGCTTTGAGCAGCACGCTACCCTCTACATACAAGGAGACATGTCTGGTGAGTCCATGTTAGGACGGACACATCCCACAGTGACATGAACTGAGAACACACAGTGGGTCATTCATGGAAGTCAACACACGTGTAGATATTCTCTGCAAACAGACAGAAAGTGATACAATTTTTTTCTAAAATAACCAAAATTTAAATGTAGATGAAAGAAGTGTTCTATATCCTGTGGTCCATGCATTTCTTCATATAGCCAACACAACAGTCTACAATTCATATTTATAACCCAGTCTCGTAATCCACAAAGTTTACAAGTTACATGAAACATGAGAATCAATGTATGAGTTTGTTTTACCTTCATTTACATTTACGGCATTTAGCAGACGCTCTTATCCAGAGCGACTTACAAAGTGCTTTGCTTCTGATCACAGAATACATCCTAGGAAATAGTACAGATAGGCCAGAATTCAAGACACCATTGAGTCAGACTGCTACTAAACTAAACTACTAAACCTTCGCTTGAACGGCGGGACTTTTGTAACCTTGTGAGCAGACGGCGTTGATGGTGAGGAGGAGCGTGTGAACCTGATCTGGGCTTTACGCTGACGTAGTGATCAGCAGGAGATCACTCGCCTGGACTCCAAAACTCTCATCAATGAAACACCATGCTGACCTGTCAATCAAACCACCAATGACTGCTCACTCCTGAGCGGAGTTGGAGAGAGTGCACATGCATGCACACAGGGACAGGAAAGAGAGGCCAGCACACACCACACTCACACACACACACACCCAAATATATGCACATATACACACGTGTGCACACACACTCACCAAAATACATGCACATATACATACATGTGCACACACACACTCACCCAAATACATGCACATATACACACGTGTGCACACACACTCACCAAAATACATGCACATATACATACGTGTGCACACACACACACACACACTCACCCAAATACATGCACATATACACAAGCACGTGTGCGCGCACACACACACACTTCTGCACAAGCCCAAAGGTTTGTTATAAAGACCACAGAATTTTTTATACATCGAAACTTGTTTTCACTCTAGGTGGCAAACCACACAATTGCAAAATTTGATTGGAGCCATTTAGACAATACTGAAGAGAAAGGTAATCCCAAACAGACCTGCCCCAGGTTAATCTTGATAAACGAACCACTATAAGTTAATGATGCAAGATAACCCCTGATAAGGAAGTGGGAACTTGGGTTTCCCCAACGAAGAAGGTGAACTGAGGTGAATTTAAGTGTCAAATCCCCTTTTCCTGTTTGCACCCTTGAGCTCACACTCGAACTCTTCAGATCAGGGTAGAGGGCCTGATAATGAAAGTCTGTGTGTCTTGAACTCTTCAGATCTGTGTAAAGGACCAGTAATGAAGGGCCAGTATTTTTAAGGTCTGTGTGTCTCATACTGTATACAACATTATAGTTTCCCCTGTTAAACATAGCATACAATATTATTTCTGAGCACAGATAGACACAAGGTGTTTTCAAGTTTCATTTTTGTTGTGTTATTTTGATCTTTTATTGTGTTAAGATATCCGTGTGCTTTACTGTGCTGCCAGAAGATATTTCACATAGGTGAAAGTATTTCAGTAAAGGTATGTCTAAACCAGTCATCCAATGACATTGCTTTTTGATGTGATCTACTGAGCTTAAAAAGGTTTTTCATTCTTTTGCTATTTAAAAGCGCGCAAGGCTCCTTCTGTTTTCCCAGAAATCATCGCAACAATCTGTTAAGCAGACCTCAGAGCACTTAAACACGTAGAACAAATGGTGTAAATCCTTCACGCTTCTTTCCCAAAACAAGCCAGAATGTTTAGGGAAAAAACGTGTTTAGATGGCATTGCTGGTCTTTTATGTCTTTGATATGAGCTTCAGTGGATTTCTTGCAGAAGCGGGTAGGGCATGCCAGCTCTTCCGATCGATACGCAAGGCTTCTGTCTGGAAGACACACACACACACACACACACACACACATTTTTACAGCAATAGAATGACACAGACAAGGTCAGATTCCCACAATTCCACATTTCGCCGAAGGAGAACAGAGTGACAAAACGTCGCACAGAAGCACAGTTTAGGTACACAAAATAAAAGTCCTTCCCAGGTTTTTATTTCTATCGCCAGAATGTGGTAATTTGCTCAAGCCTGCTATAAGACATAAAGAAACGATTAAGTTACTTACTTTTTAATCTTGAACTTGTCACTGTTTAATTGGAACATATTAAGTAATATCTACACTGTAGAGTTTAGGCCAGAATCATGGTGAGAACTGGTCCACTTCTGTGGTGTTCAAAATGTACCGTACAGTTTGGGTTCTTTTAATTATTCATGCACACAACTGGTGAAGGAAGCAACAATATTGTTTGATATATTTATAATATAAAATGATATATTGGTTTCTTTTCAACAAACTGCAGATAACATTTTTGCTTTTGTGAAAGATGTAAGTACATTAAGGAGAAGGATCAGATCACATGTATTTTAATTATTATTAGTATTATTGTTGTTGTTGTTAACCAGGCTCAAGAACGATTCTCTTATGTTTGAAATAACATCTATGCATAACCAAGGTCATTTGCTGACACTAAAGGGCTGGGTGATGGCACTTTGTACAGGTGCCCTGTGTGTGTGTGTGTGTGTATGTGTGTGTGTGTGATCTCCACACCACATCGCTTAAGGCAGGCAAGCACATTTCTCGGCTGACACCGGTCAAAGTATGCCGCGCTGCTGGCAATCGTAACACGCTGGATGTTTAGGGCTCCGCAATGCGAAAACCTCACGATCAACGTCTAATCCCGAAGCCTCGGACATGAATCCCCGCAGTGGACTCAGCAGTCAGGTGACAGGACCGTATAATCGCTCGCGGCCGTCGGCTTACATGAGCAATGTGCAGAGCAGCATAACCTGTTGGTGAAGTTCTCACGGGTGTAACCGGCGCTCAGCCGCGTGCGGTTACCGGAGAAACACATGGAGGAATGGAGGAGACCACAGACGTGTCCGCACCAGCTGCGCTGATAACGGTTCGGTGATGGGGGCCTTGCAGCTGACAGCCGAGACTTCTGATGACTGGCGTGAACGGGCTCTAGAGTGAAGAAACAGGTGGTTCACCGCCAGCACAGAGCAGCCCCAGTGTGTGGCCATGCGCACGCTAACCTTCTGAAATCCCAGGATAGTCAGCAGGATTAATGGTCTGGCAGACTTGGTGTGACTCAGTAGTGATATAACACCCAAAGTAAACGACGGGGGGGGTAAGTAATCTGCCTCTGTGCCCTTCACGGAGCGGGGTAGATTCTGCTTTTCAAGATTTCAAGAATGCTGCAGGTTTGTTCTCACGTCTGGGGTACGAGTCCCTTCTGGGAGGTGTTCCAGGCTCACACTGACCGGTCGCAAGACGAGGGAGGCGGGTGGTTCTGCCGGCCGCTCCAGGCCCAGGGATGCACCTGCAGGGAGCGACGCGGTCACAGCCGTGGGGGTCACAGGGGGGTTGAGCCATAATGTGGCCTTGGAGACACTGCCACGACTGCTGACTGATGGATGGTTGGAGGGGTCACGTTTCCCAGACCTGAGGCCATGACTGAGGTGCCCCTGAGCAAGGCCCTTAACCCTCAATTGCTCACTTGTATAAAAAATGAGATAAAAAAAAATGTAAGTCCCTCTGGATAAGGGCGTCTGCCAAATTCCATAAATGCAAATGTAAATGTAGATATTAGGTAGTCAAGCATGCTATGTGAGCTGGATCATATTACCATGCTCACCTTTGACCTTACATGTGCCAACGTGTGCTTGGCAAAAAAGTCTTAATTGGTTAGCCCTTTAATTAATGTTCGCACCTAGGACATTTCCACTTGTGACGAAGGTCAAGATTCTTTTCTATTTATGTCTTAATGTTTTGCTGTTCGTCTCACGTGTCCCGCCGCGGCCGAGACGAGCAGGAACTGCGTAGGAACTTCATGATGTACGTGATCATGAAGGATGGGTTCTGGGTAGGCGGAGGTCTTCTGAACACTTGGAGCTTCTCAGAAATGCCGATCTAGCCCCTCCCACACCTGAAAGCAGAAAATTAGTTCATTATAAATTTATTACTATCTGACAGACAGCATTTATGTTGAGCCACAGAACTTATAAATTAATCCTTTGTACCCCGGACTGAGTTTCTTCACAACACAGAAAAGTCTGTATGGACTTTCATAAGAGGTACCATAAAGGGCAATTAACAGACCTGGAATGGGAAAATAAACCCCACCCTCAAAAAATACATAATTATAATTGATAAACTAAATTATTTTATTTCTTTGTGTCATATATGCAGCCAGACTGGAGGAGACCAAAGCTCCATCTTCTACCATCTGACCAGGCTGGGTGCAGACAGACGGGCTGGGTGCAGACAGACAGGTTGGGTGCAGACAGACAAGTTGGGTGCAGACAGACAGGCTGGGTGCAGACAGACAGGCTGGGTGCAGACAGACGGGCTGAACTCAGGGATACAGGCTGAACGCAGACAGACGGGCTGAGTGCAGACAGACAGGTTGGGTGCAGACAGACAGGCTGAACGCAGGGAGACAGGCTGAACGCAGGGAGACAGGCTGGGTGCAGGGATACAGGCTGGGTGCAGACAGACCGGCTGGGTGCAGACAGACGGGCTGGGTGCAGACAGACGGGCTGGGTGCAGACAGACAGGCTGTGCAGGCTGTGATTTACGGTCACGCCACCAGGTGCCAAGAAACAAAACGATCTGCATCCGAAAGTTTTCACGAGTGGTGTGGATTTATTCATCCCTGCTTGGGAAATTTACAGCAGCAATTCTTCACAGACGCAGCGTCGGCCAGACTGGAGACCAGTTCACGACCTTCTCATCTTCTTGTTGCTGATTTCCTGGTCGATATAACAGCAGATTCTTATCAAAGGTGAATTTAGGTAAAGCAGCGCCATCCCGGAGGACAGCTGGAGTTGACATAACAACCTCAACAAACACAATCTGAAAGTGACACTACACACAAAACTGTTATTAACACATGCAGTGTGCCCAGTATCATCCGCCACACAAATGAATTGCAGTTTTGTCGCCCCCTGCAGGTGGCAGGTGTGCTATACGGGTCCCTTTTCTTTTCAAGCCATCAACACAGAATGGATTTCAAGATGAAAAGCATCAATCACACCCAAAACAAATCAACCATTCACGCGAACACCCAAAATGCCAAAAAAAGCGAGAAAGAAAGAATCTTGAGTTCTTCTTCAGTCTATTTGGTGGATTTACTTTCTAACTTTGAATATTTTACTCAAGCTCTCAAAATAGTTCTGTCTAGGAATGTTCCAGGTGTATACAGGAAACAGAAGTTTTTTATTATTTTAATGTTCCTCAAAAATTGCTCTATTTAAAAAGTATGAATTTCAACACAATTTATATCTTACCATACTCAAGTAGTTTGGTGTGATATCAGTGGGTTAGTCTGGCATCTGGTGTCATTTCAGTCCTCAAATAGAGTTCTGCTCAAATCTATATACTCAATGCAGTCCAAATCCTACCGTACCGAAGGAAAGGACACAGTACTGAAGGATGTATTTCAATGTATTAGTGTTTAGGTACGATATCCCGGGGTTAGTCCTCAAACTGATGTCTATGGTGCCAGCCAGTCATTAAACCGAGTCACTCCCAGAACCACCAAAACAACTCCCCATCCTCATCTAGTTAATGGCCTTGTAAACACAGAGTTGTTTTACAAGTAGTTATTTTATGTCCTTTATGTTGCTTTTTTCCCCCCGCGCTCACACTTATCTGACTGTACAGGGCTGGGTTTCCCAAAAACATCATAAAACAACGCTCAAAGGTAGAGAAGGGATCACACGGAGCTCTCTCTCTCTCGAGACGCTCTTAACACGACTATGATTTTTGGAAACAAAGCACAACAGTTTTTACTCTCTTTGCTGCTTGTTTAAAGGAACAGGACACGTCTCACACTGCATGTACTAAAACCATAATTGCTGGTTGTATTGTTTTAATAACATTACCACAGGATTCTAATATGGACCTTTAATTTCACTCCTTTAATTGCATTAAATGGCTAAACATTTATGAGGTGAGTGATTGGACAAAATATATACGCAACGTGGGTTACACGCGCTCTTCGGCTGAGATTCAGGTTCTTACCAGTGGACCTCACAGGTACATTCAACATTGGCCATTGTTGTTGCGTCTACATGTCCTTAAACATCCCCAACCACACACTGGCGACACAGACACGTACAACTGCTGAGAAGCTAGTATCTTTGGGAACTGACAAACCAGCCAACTTGAGAGCACACGTGCGTCTATTTGATTAGCTGATTGAATATCGGATTCTACCTGAATAGCTGATTTTAGCTGATTTACATCCTGATTGTTTTCCGCCGTGATGCCACCGATTAGCACCGAGAGCCTAAAGGTTAAAGGTTAACTTGCAGCACCACGTTCAGGCACCCGCTCAAGTGTGAGATGTGAAAAATAAACACATCTCGTGCAGGAATGTAACACCTCGAAGGAGCTGGAAGGCTGCGCGTGATTGGAGACCCGCTCCAGAATGTTAGCGGGAGCGCGCTGCACCACTGGACGTGCTTAAAGGCTTCTGTCTGTCCAGCTCGCCCTCAAACGTTATTTTCAATTTATGAGGTGTTTTGTAACAGGAGCTAAAGGGGGTGTTGGTGATTTAGGAAGGTGTTCGTCATGTTTATTTATATATGGATAGTGGCTCATTTTGTAGTTCAGCATGATGAACTGGATCGTGTGGTGGGTGATGTCATCTTGAACTGCTGAAACGTATATTAGCTGCTACAAGGCAAAGAAAGGGTTAACATGGCAAACACCACTTTCAGGATGTTAAAACCACACGCTGAAGGTCTTTGGGTTAGGCCTAACACATGGTCTTTAGAAATTAACATGGTCCGATTTTGGTTTTATCTGAAAAATGAGTGCACGGTTTTAGGAAAGAGCTCTAAAATCATTTTAATGTTTCTAACCTTTTAGGGTGTGACACACACTGGGCTATTTTGAAGGGCAAAAATTAACACTTTTGGACTTACAGTGAGTTAACACCAGTCACTGTTAGAAGCCTTGGTCAAAGCAGCAAGGTTAATGTATATGGAAACTGAAATGAAACTTTTTGGAGATGAACTACTACGCATGATTCTTGTGTAAAATAGTTAATAAAAGGTACAAAATGGTTCATGAAAGACAGCAGGACTGGAAATCTGAAAAATAAGTACAGCTAAAATGTAATAATACAGCATCAAAACCAAACAAACAAAAAATAACAACAGTTTGTAACATTGTCCATTCAGTGAACGTCAGAATCGCTATACATCTGTTTAACCACCAGGTGGCACCATTTTCACACCGCAGGTGAGGAAATGTAGGACAGAATGTTAGTGGAGATGCTCTCATCACGGCAGGCCTGCACGCACAGTGGCTGCACCACGATTCCTGCCAAAATGCATCTGTTGCTTTGACCCACCAAAAAAAAGCACCAAATAAGCAAACAAAATAAATGATGCCTCACATTATATGTTTTATTGGTAGGGTAACAAGAGGTCACTGAAAAATGTGAAATACTGTCAGTCACAAACATCAACACAAAAATACACTGAACATAACATACTGTACACATCACTGAACCAGAAAAAGAGCACAGGCACCTAAACACGCTGTGAGATATAAATAGCAGCTTTACATCCAGCCTGGATTAGAGTCTTCAGAAGAAAATAGCCAGGTACCTAAAGCAAACACAGAACAGGAAAACACTGTGTTAAGTCTGAGAAGAGAAGTCGTCATGATCTCACAAAGACAAACCCTTAAGATGAGACTGAAGTTCAACCCATCACGGGCCGAGCACAGCTGACGCGGTCTCCATCCAGCGTGCATGCGTCAGCAAATAACACCACGAGGAGCGGCACTCCGAACAGAACTGACCGCAAGACAACACGACTACGTCCAGCTACGTCCGCACGGCACCATCGGGTAAGCAGACACTCACCGACTCCGCGTCGTTCTCCAGGCCCGTGTCCTGGTGCTCCAGCTCGTCGTCCCGAAACTCCTTAATCAGCTGAAGAAAGAAAGCCGCACGTGAGAAGAACGTGCTCGCACGGGTTCGTTCTGCAGTGTGCACGTCAACCACCTGATGACCACACCCCCAGGCGACGCTCCCTGATAGCCCCTCCCCCACGGGAGCACCTCGTGGGCTCTCATACCTGCAGCAGCTCGGTGTATCTCTCTGGGTCGGCCTCCATCAGCGTTCTGATCTGGCTGTTGTAGTGCTCGGAGATGCTCTCCTCCACGGCCACAGTACACGCCATCGCCCCCTCCTTACCCAGCAGAGCCGTGGAGGCTCCTAGGGCCACAGGAACATCCCAGTATTACTCCAGTACTCAGATACAGAATAGCACTCAGTATTACTCCAGTACTCAGATACAGAGTAGCACTCAGTATTACTCCAGTACTCAGATACAGAGTAGCACTCAGTATTACTCCAGTACTCAGATACAGAGTAGCACTCAGTATTACTCAGTACTCAGATACAGAGTAGCACTCAGTATTACTCCAGTACTCCAATACAGATTATCACTCAGTATTACTCCAGTACTCCAATAGAGTAGCACTCAGTATTACTCCAGTACTCCAATACAGAGTATCATTAGTTTTACTCCAGTACTCCAATACAGAGTATCATTAGTTTTACTCCAGTACTCCGATACAGAGCATCACTCAGCATTACTCCAGTACTCCGATACCGAATGTTAGTCAATATTACTCCAACAGAGCTACACTGCTCTGACAGGCAGGAGCACTGAAACGCTGTGTCTGAGTGCACAGGCAATAGACCCAGAATGGCACCCATAGACCCAGAATGGCACCCATAGACCCAGCATGGCACCCATAGACCCAGCATTGCACCCATAGACCCAGCATGGCACCCATAGACCCAGCATGGCACCCATAGACCCAGCATGGCACCTACCCAGACACTGTTCTGCCTCAGTTGGTAAATGATCAACTTTCACCATATCACCATTATCAACTGAACAATATCACATTGTCATTATCACCATGCCAACTACTGTCACTGTTATCTATGGTACATCAGTCAGGTTGCCCTCGTGGTTCAGTGACATGAATGATTCCGTGACTGCTTAAAAATTGGAGGTTACAAACATATTTAAAAATAACTTGAGATCTGCTGTACTTTACGACGGCCAGTGCTGGAGCTTGCACAACAGATACTATGCTGGAAAATCACCACTTCAATTAAAATCAGCGACTCCTACCCAGTAAAAAGCCCGCGATGTTCCAGAGGGGCAGCATCACTGTGGGCCGAACTCTGTGCTCCCCCAAGATCTCGTTGAACTTTTGCAAATGCATTTTTTCCTGGTCCCACATGTACTGGAAAAGCAGTAAAATACAGATTTGGCATTTAAACCATATACGCACTCCGCATGCTTATTCATAACATTGGAAAATGGGTCGGCGGTTCTGAGGTTACCTGAATAAGGGGGCCGGACTGTGTCCGTCCCATCACAGCCATCTGTCCCGCATAGATGCGATTGGCCCCGTACTCGCCTGCGTGATCCACACGCATCATGCTGTCCAACATGGCCTTTTCCTCCTGGTCTCGAGGTTGGGGGAGAACACCGTACTGTCTGCATGACAGGATGCTACTGGCTGTACCAAACACACAAATCAATAAATAATAAATGATATAATAAATAGATAATAAATTGTGTATGTGGTGTGTTTTTTTTTACTCAGACCTACGTTGTAAGGTTTTCATGCTGCCTACATGATAAAACATCAGGTTAATCATATCACAACACCGCAGGACACTTTACTGAACTATGACATGTCCTCACAAGAGGGACACGTCTTGTACACTCGTCTAGTGAATCACCACGTACGTTGGTGTCTAACAAACTACTGTGTGTTTTATTCGAGGGTTCTGGCGAGCAGTTATATGCACAGTTGTGCTTTAAGCTACTTAACCAAGCTAGCTTACTAATAGTGTGTTAATGTTATTGTAATGTGCTCGGCTGTCTTAGGTCATTATATATACCCGGTGAGTTTCTTCTATTATGAAATATGTCAGAGGATAAGAACTGGGCCAGAACTGGGCCAGTCCTCCAACAAGAAGCTACACAGCTTAGCTAATCTGCTAACGTATCTAACTATCAAGTGAGCTCTGACAGCCACAGTCTGTTACCTTTGTCTGCGACACCAGGGACGTTTCCTGCGTGTAACGAATAATATTGTCGCAGAACGCCGCTTCTCCGAACACAGCGGGCAGCTACCTGCATGACTACAGGATGAAAACACTCTGTAGTTAAAAACACTGAGCAAAGTTTCTCTCTACTGTCAGAAGTGGCGCGGTTAGATGACGCACTTACCACGCGTCGTCTTGAAAATGGTCGTGGTTGATGTAATGATGTAATGACGTTGCTCTCTGTTAGACGTAGTTTTGTGTTTTTAATATTTGATTTGAAAAAAATTCTACTTTGTTTTTTTTCATTTGACATTACCTGCTATTTTACTCGACTAACATTTTACTTCATAGCCAATAGGGGGCGCTTTTGCACCAGATGGAGTAGTCGGCTATATGACCTACATTCATTCTCTGTTGTACTGTACATGCAAGTTAATTTAGAGATGGACTGCGTACGTTTGCATGTCTCGACTACAGTGTTCCATAATGCGGTTGTGCTCCAATATGGTAAATTCTGTTATGGAGTGTTGTAATACTCCTGTGTAATACTGTGATTGTGTAAACACTGTGGTTTCAGTAGCAGTTGCTTATTCACTTTAAAGTTCACTTTAGCTGAGGTCCAGTGAAAGGCCCTAAGCATCTTTAATTCAGTCAGAGTCCCTTGTGCCCACAGACACTGCCCGAGTGCACAATCACAGGCTGTGTGACAATGCCATAGTTAAAAGCTGAATTCTCCTCTGCTATGACTAACATTACCAACCATCAAGACGTTTGGGACTTAACAGGAATTACATAAAGAACTCGTGGTTATGAATACACACCAAGATGGAATTCATTTATCCCTCACATCTTTTCCTTTTTTCTCTCTTTTTAAATTGTTTTCACAGTGACCGGCGTCGGCCAGAGGAGAATGGGTCCCCCCCCTGAGTCTTGGTTGCTCTCAAGGTTTCTTCCTCATGTCCTTAGGGAGATTTTCTTTGCCACTGTCGCCCTTGGCTTGCTCACTGGGGGCTTGGACTCGGACACTTGTAAAGCTGCTTTGTGACAACAACTGTTGTAAAAAGTGCTGTATATAAATAAAATTTGATTTGATTTATTGTGATTGATTGAAATAAAAATGCACAGAAGTCATATAAATCGATAATTACAGGTAAAGGTGATTCAGAAAGGCTGAGGCACAGTGAGCTGAGAACGTGAGGCATTTGAAAATCAGTAAGTTTTCTGAAATTTCTGAAAGGAATTGAAAGAGTCTGAAACTGAAAGAGTCAGTTTACTTGCTACTGATCTTTCTTGGCCATGTCAAAAACTTCATAGCGGTTTGCACTGTGCAAGCTCGACATGGAGCGTTGTGGTAGACCCACAGCAAAGAGTGTCTGATGAATATGTCTAATGGTGTCAGTCCCGTCACATAAATGGTCCTTAAAGGTCACTGTTGAGGTTAATCTCCAGGTTATTGACCCAGCTTTAGCCTTCAGAGACAGGGTCTCTAAATGTGCCTTTGCAACATTTTTCTGTTCACAATTAAAAAAAAATAATTGGTAACGCAGTCATGGTTGTGGGTGTAGGGCTGGTGTAAGTGTATCAGCAACATTGTTAGGGGTTTTACATGTCAATGTCACTGATGGATCAGAATAAACTGTCACCCCAAAATATCCAGGCTCTGGTGTTTCTGGTTTGACAATTAGTCAAAACACGGTGAATGACTACCGCAAACTGTGTGGAAATGATGGGTTACAGACTATAACTGCACACCCACAAACTGTTTCTAATAAAGTGGCAGTGAGAGCACGTGTTGGAATCCCATTCCTACCAGTTGCGGGATAACCTGTGAATGAAATACCTCTCGCAAAATAACCTGTGAATGAAATACCTCTCGCAAATAACCTGTGAATGAAATACCTCTCGCAAATAACCTGTGAATGAAATACCTCTCGCAAATAACCTGTGAATGAAATACCTCTCGCAAATAACCTGTGAATGAAATACCTCTCACATATAACCTGTGAATGAAATACCTCTCGCAAATAACCTGTGAATGAAATACCTCTCACATATAACCTGTGAATGAAATACCTCTCGCAAATAACCTGTGAATGAAATACCTCTCGCAAATAACCTGTGAATGAAATACCTCTCGCAAATAACCTGTGGATGAAATACCTCTCGCAAACAACTGCCCATAAAGTGCGAAACAAAACCAAACATCACAGAATAAAGCAGGTTGAGACCATTCAAAGCATTTAAGGTTGCAGTGAAGGTCTCAAAGGCAACGTCATGGGACTCCACTAACGTGAGTCAATGTGTCTGCCCAGAATGGGGAGACATGATGCATCTCTGCTTGACGTGCATGGAACAGACATAGGATGGGGGGCCAGGATGCATAATAAAACATGTTATTTCAAGACAAGTTAACATTCATAGCATCACACACTGGCAGCAAAAGTGGCATGTACTACCCCAGTACATTAGACATCTGAGGAACATGGGCAGTTTCAGCAAATAAACTGGGAGAACTGGTACATTCTTGGAACCTGAAGAATGAGTCTGAATGGCATTGTTTGTTCACTGAAACTTCAAAAGTACTGCATATACACTATGACTCTTCCCAGAATGCATCTCATGCCAGAATGTGATCTGTTTTTGAGAAGGGTTGCTCTGCACTTTTTATAAGATGCTTCTTTCTACCTTAAAGCAAACCTTTGAAATGTTCTTGATTACTCTGGGAGAGCATTTTGCAACTGAGGTTAATGAGATGTTTACACTGAGTGTCTGAAAGATTTGGTTACAGTAGACGTGTGTGTGTGTGTGTGTGTGTGTGTGTGTGTGTGTGTGTGTGTGTGTGTGTGTGTGTTAAGGTTTGGTCATGTGGGTGCTTAAAAACGTTCTTTTGATGCATTGAGCAACATTGTTAGCGGGCTGTGAAATGTGGAGCCACTACTTTTGCACCACCTGTAGAGGAGACAGAAGGAGGAGACGCTCTGGTGTAATAGTCTTTTGGTTAGGCACTGGGACACTTCTAAGCTGGTTATGCAACACTGGTTTGGTGCAAGAGTGGTATGGCACTTTCCATTTAATTGTTGCCTAGTGGTGTCCCCTTGGAAAAGGCAACTTGTCTCATAAAAGCGATGTCAACAATGCCAAAGATCTGGGTGAGATTGAAGTTGGATGGATCCGACAGCCACCCGGCTACTTTTATAGCTCGCTAAATATGTCCAGGCTGAGAGAGAGGGAGACAGTGGCACAGAGAGACAGACACTTTACTGGCCATGCTAAAATGTTTACACTCTAAAATTCTGTCTTCATCTGTGGCCCTTTTTTTTTACCAGGTCAAAACAGGCTGCTCTTCCAGACAGCGGGAATTCGGTGTGTGTCTGGCAGAGGGACGTCACACCTGTCCTGTCTCTCCTGTCCTGTCTCTCCTGTCCTGTCTCTCCTGTCCTGTCCCTCCTGCTTCCGTGTGGTGGAGCATCTAGTGCTCATGTGACTTCTTTCAACCTGTGGCTGGCTGGCTGAGGGACCTAGTGCAACATCTTTGTGTCCAGACAGGGCTTACTCTCGCGGAGTGGCACTGAATTTAATTTCCCAACAAACCAGCAAACAAGTGACAGACTGGGGGAGCAAGAGGGGGAGAGAAAACCGCCCCTCGGTTTGACTTACAAGGTGCTTAGGCCAGTATTTGCTACTAAACGTTTAGGGTAATTACAGGGAGAGGGATTACAGGGAGACATTTTCAACACACGAGTGTGTGTGTGTGTGTGTGTGAGAGAGAGAGAGAGAGAGAGAGAGAGAGAGAGAGAGAGTTTGTATTGTCTGTGACTCTCAATACCATTCAAAGCTGGTAGCACAGTGAAAGTCTGTGCGCTAACACAGCTAATGACTGTTATATTAAAGCTTTACTGTTGTTTGTAAATTAATAGCACTAAGCAGAGCTAACAATGAATAGAAGCCAGTAGCTGCCAGTTAGCATGAACCTTCATCAAGGCCTTTCTCTAACGTGCGCTTGGTGTGCCCTGACCTTAGGCCTACCTGTCAAGTCCACCGTTTTGACCGGGAAACTACCGTATTTTACTCCTCTTTCCTGTCGTCCTCCCGTATTAAAAATTTCCCGTATTATAATATAAATTTTTTTTTAAAGCATTCAAGTGCCTCTTTAAAATGAATTATGCCGCTAGTATCGCGAGAATGTCAACCTGCAGTAACCCGAGTGTCGGTTCTCGTGAGATTAGCACTGACAGCTGGAACAACGAATCCGAAAACTAATCAGAGATGGATGAATGTAACGAGAGAGAAGGCGCTCCTACCAAAAAAAAGTGAAGACTTCGTGTAAAATATGTTATAAGTTTATTTAAAAGTTTAAATAAAAAACTTGACAGGTACGTCCCTGAGACTGTGGGGTCCAAGCTGCGCACTGCACGCATGGCCTTTGGTCCAGCCTGCGTGTCGCTCCTCTCCTGTGTCCAACTCAGAGTCCATCTGGACGGCAGCTGTGGTGTCCCACATATATAGGTCTGATTTGTTCAAGAACAAAGAAACCAAAACAAATGGAAAATGAATTACGTTTATATACACACCCTGAAGACGTTTGTATTTAGCGTGATCACTTAGCCTATTTAGTGTATTATGTGAAAACTATTAAGATATTTTTCCTGGTGCAGTCTCTTGTGTAAATATCAAGTAGGCTACAAAAGAGCTCAGTGAAAATGGTGGACTGTTAGGAAACCCGATATGAGCAAATTGAGCTGTGAAAATGGGAAAACAAAACATTTAGAGAGCAGAAAAAGACACCTTTTTTTCTTGTGTGTCTAATAATGTTTTGTTAATCACTGACGACCTTGGTTAAGAAACTCTCATAAACATCTCAGCACTAGGACTTGCCCTTCAATTTTAGACAGTATTTTTAGTAGAAAATACGACCATAAAAATTTAATCCGTATTTGTGTAGCTCGAGTTTGCACCACGACTTATGTCATAGACGATCAGAAGTACGTCACAAATGATAGCTGAGTGGGAGGGGCTGTCTGCTGGGTTTGCGGAAAGGCTCCAGTGAGCTGGCTGTGGGCGGGGCCCACTCATTTCCAGTGAGCTGGCTGTGGGCGGAGCCCACGCATTTGCATGGGCTTCTATTTTTGATGAGGTCTGTTTTCAGTTAAAAAAACCACAGCATCCTATTAAGCATTGTGAAAATAATTGGCCAGTGTTTGCTGTAAGTGCTTCCTCTCTTCCTTTTTGTACTTTAGTTGTAGAGCACGTGTACTGTGTGTGTGTGTGTGTGTGTGTGTATGAATGAAGTATGCAGTTTTTAAAAGAACTCTTTTTTAATGCACATTTTAGTATGGTTAAAAGATGGGGAAAAGAACAAATCTCTCACAGAACTGAGCATAGAATAAGGCCATAGTATGAGATTGCAATATAGTTAATAAAATCAAAACTAATATAGCCCTACAACAATTCTACGGTAAGATCTGATATATTGATGTTCATACAATCCTTTAGGTTTGTGGGAGCTTCTAATTTTCTTTTATGTAACCATGTGCCTCTGACTTCAGATCATTATTTTATGGACGTGCATGACCCATGTCATTTGTAGATAGCAGTTTAGTCTGATCCTTATACATGTCTGAGTAAACACCTCATCCATGTCAGGCTATTGAAGACAACAAAAACTATTAAAGACAAAATATTATTGATGCAATGGTGCCCTGTCCAGGGTTAGTGTGTGTGTGTGTGTGTGTGTTTTACAATGGCTTACCCTTATTAGTTGTATTGGTTCCAGTGGTATGGGCAATTACAGTTGCAAACATGTCAGAGGTATGTCATGTCAACTGTGGCCATACGGTTTTCTGAGGGTTTTCTGTACCATACAAGCTATGAACAACAAATTGATACCACCAAAGTATTATCAACAGATCAGCTCTCCATACAGAAATATTTACACAGTGAAGGAAGATTGTAGAGACATAAAATTAAATTAATTAAATTGTTTAAATTGTCCTGCAATTATGAGAGTCGAAGCAATAAAGTTATCACAACGTCACGGTTTCTGGCACGAGTCTCATCCAGACGGGAATACCCAAGACTGGCCGCCACTGTGATTTTCAGGCAACCCGCCTTCCTGTTGTGGTTCTGGACGTCTTACCAAGGAATACCATTCATCTTCATCAGCAAAAGTCTTCATGAGTCAATTTCCTATTTAGGGCTTTGATGGGTGTTTTTTTTTACCGGATGCATTTGTAATGACTTGGAGTAGAATTAGACTGATAGACACAAACATATAATGTACATCTTATACATAACAGGATCTTAATAAATATTCAAATGTAGCTGGACTGCAAAGACCCTGAGACGCTGAAGTATTGTGCCATGTGTTGTGTCCACATTGGCATGTGAAAATGCACCAGCGTAATGTGAGCTCCAGACTGTTCTCAGAACAGCCTGGTGGCAAATACTTCCAAGGCTGGTGGCCTAGTCATGAACAGTGGGGAGAGGCTGCAGACGACGAGGCAGACGCAGGGCCCTGTCCCTCTGGTCACCGCAGACGAACCCGAGCGCCCGCAGCCCGACCGTGGAAGCCGGGGGGAGTGGAGGCAGGAGGGGCGGATGACACAGGCAGGGTCTCGAGGACGGAGAAAGCACAGAGGAAAACAAGTCGTGTCATAATTGCATGCGTAGGCTGACACATGTGGAATTACTGCTGCTTGGCTCCCAGCCACAGACTTTACACTGCTCCCTTCAAAATAAAAAAGCGTGTTTTTCTTGCTTGCTCCTCAGAGCTACACCTCAGTGGGCCTGGCACCTCACACTGGGGCTACGACTAAATCTGTCCTCCTCCTTTTAGAGAGAGTGGGCTGAAAATGGCACCATTATTCTCACCAGACTGTTTTCCTTTGGGGAGGGAGAGAGAGAGAGATAGAGAGAGACAGAGAGAGAGAGACAGAGAGAGAGAGACAGAGAAAGGGATGGAGAGAGACTGAGACAGAGAGATGGAGAGAGCGAGAGAGACAGAGAGAGAGAGTGAGAGAGAGACTGAGACACACACAGAGAGAGAGAGAAAGACTGAGACAGAGAGATGGAAAGAGACAGAGAGAAAGAGATGGAGAGAGAGAGAAAGACTGAGACACAGAGAGAGAGAGAGAGGGAGAGAGAAAGACTGAGACACAGAGAGATGGAGAGAGAGACTGAGAGAGAGAGAGAAAGACTGAGACAGAGGGAGAGGAAGTGGAGGTAAACTGGTCCAGACGGTGCTCGCCTACTCTAGCTCTCTCTATTTCTGTCTCTCTTTATGTCTCTCTGTCTTTCTCTCTCTCGTTCACCTCTCACACATTTCCACACCAGTCCCTCTGTGCAGTGAAGCACTCTGACTTCAGCGTCTTCTCTCAGTAGTGTTGAATGTCTGGCGGGTCCGGTGGGCATGACACTCAGTGGTGTGGATTCATGGCGATCTCACGTTTTGGCTCGGACCCGCTCCGTCTTAGCCAGTGAGCAGCAGGGCCACGTCTTCCACAGGGCCTCCACACACACGCTTCCAAAGCTTTCACACATTCATTTTTGTTTTAGGTCGCCAAGGTTGTGACAGCAGCCACAGGTAAGTAAGTTGCATAGGGGACGCACTGTCTTCTCTGCAGGTCTCCTCAGGTCTCCCCAGGACTCCACAGGACTCCACAGGACTCCGCAGGACAGCATATTCTCAGTTCAGGTTAGACAGGTGTCTAATTTTAGTCCCCAGACTGATTATTCATTGCTTTGTCATAATGGACTGAACGTCTGAGGTGAATCTGTATCTTTTTTTTATACACAAGATGTTCAGCTTTACCTTTGCACTCCGCATTTCGCCGAGCTGCGTTTCATTTAAGCTGTTATTTAGACGTCTGGATTCGACTTTCAAAATAAAAGCGAGCTAAGATGAAGTGTCATCAAAGTCAACTGTGCGAGATGCGCTGGCTGCTGGCACAGTCGTGGTTACACAAGCACGATTGCTGCTCGATGTAAACAAACCTCCTCGCTCCCCCCCATGCGGTAATAACCCCACGGCCCCCCCTGGTTTCGGTTTGCATGGTCCTGCCAGGCAGCGGCGTGTGGTGACGCACCGCATCACTTCCTCCCGTGAGCAACCAGCTCAGGCCACTGCAGACATAATAACATGGTCGCTCTGCTGTCTAGAGCCGGTGAGTCAAACTCCTCTCGTGGCCTCGTGGTTAACCGCCAAGAATTCCTCCATTCATCTCCTAGTTTAGCACCTCTGGCCGAACTGCCCTACCTCTATTGTTCTCTCAGTGCTCCAGGAGGGTCCCCTAAATCCAAGGTGACATGACCATTACGATACGCGACCGACAGCTTCGTAAACAGCTGTGGACGGACGTGGCTGCCGCTCTCTGGGGCCAGTGGGTTCAGGTGTGGGAGGTTCAGCCAATCAGCAAGGCTGTCTGGAGCAAATTAAAGGGCAGAAGCTACCTCAGAGAAGACTGAGAAATAGGTTGGAGGCACAGACGTCCCAGAAGAGCCTCAGTATAAAAATATTTATTACAGTGTAGTGTAATGCAAACATGTAAAACATCTCAGAGAACCCTTGCTAATGTTGGTCCTTCATTTTCTTAGATGGCTACAATGGAGAAATGTGAGGTCTTCTGAACGTCTGATGAAATGCAGCGGAAGCCTGAACTGTCGTACCTCACTGGTGACATTTGCTGAAGTTGAGCCTGTTGCATATCCGCTTGCGAGCTCGTTTAAATGAAGACAGCACAGGTAAATATCAGTCAGTTCACAAACTTAATTTATTAGAAATAATCCAGATTTTTTAGTAACATATCAAAGTTGGACGGTGCCTCAGTGGTTCTTGTGAGCCGGGGTCCTGTGAGCCGGGTTCCTGTGAGCCGGGTTCCTGTGAGCCGGGCTCCTGTGAGCCGGGCTCCTGTGGTCGTGCCTTGAGCATGCTTCAAAGAGCAAACGTGCTTCAGGCTGACGTATAAAAGCACACTACCCTGTTTGTGAATCTCACCCATAATTTGATTAGAAAGATGATTAAGCAGAACTTAAGTCATCGGTGCACAGAAGTGGTTCGAAATCAAAATAGACGCATGATTTAATGACGATTCATAGACGCACAGCTGCCCGGCCATGCTGAAGGATAGCATTGTAAATATTTGCTTTGCCATAGCACATGGCTTCATGCGGGCAGAAGGGGGTGGGTCACCCATCTATTGCTCTTTCCACGTCTTGGCTGTGACTTCAGGGCCAAGAACAGCCAATGGTTTCCACGGCAATGCCAGACTTTTCCAAGACTCTCCGAGCAGGCTGGACCGGCATCTGTTCTCCTGATGTTAGCTCATCACGGAACACTGAGAGCTTCGAAAGAGACAGACATAATATCAATCCGTCTGTCTGTTTCAGTAGTGCCAGTCTGTTTGTGGCGAGGCGTTTATGTGTGTGTGTGTGTGTGTGTGTGAGGATGGATCAGGTGACTGTGGCCTTTTTCACGTGTGTGGTGTGAAATACCTGCTCTCTCCTCTTTCCTGCCAGCCAGCCAGACAGACAGACAGACAGACAGACAGACAGGTAAGTGAGCGAGTGATTGCATGTCCTGTTTGAAACAAAATGAGAGCTGCGTTGTGTGGGTGTGGATTTTCACGTTAGAGACTTGTCAACTAATTGACTTAGTCAGAGTTGTTCCGCTGCTCTGATAGAGAGAAAGAGAGAGAGATGATTTGTGTGAAAGACAGAGAGAATGAAGGAGGAGAAAGAAGAAAGGAAGAAGAAGAAGAAAAGAGAGGGAGAAAGAGAGAGAGAGAAAAATTCAAGAGAGGTAATAAGAGAAAAGGGAGAAAGAGTGAAAGGGCGGGAAAGACAGAATAGTAAACTTTTGAGGAGGAGGGGAGGAGTGAGAGAGAGAGAGAGAGAGAGAGAGAGTGAGAGAGCATATAACCACCCACGTAAGTGGCTGGCAAACCGATGGGCATTCATAAAACGGACCATCGTCGAGACGTCTCAGAAACAAGGAGCTCTCAGTGGTCAGGTGCACAGCAGCGAAAGAGACTGAGGAAGAGCGTTCATTCAGAGACTCGCACTCCCTCTCACACTCTCCTGCGTCCTGCGCGGAGCAGCAGAAACGCCGGCCTGAAAACCACACAGAACGACAGCCTCACAGAATGGATTCTTTCTGCAGCCTGAGTGGCTTAGACCCACTGTGGGTGAGTGACCAGCCCAAGGGGAAGAATGTCATGTAGCCCTGTTGTTAATTATTCATGTGTCAGACTATATGTTGTATGGATATATGTTTCATCAGCACTCATGTGGGGCTCAATACCTGTTGCACAAAAAAAAAATTGTCTGTGAAAGCAACAAGTCTTAATTTACCTACAAAAGAAATTGCACAGCTCTTATGCAGAGGGATGCTTGAAGGCATTTCTTCATTGAGTTGCTTTTGTACTGTTTAAAGTACATCAACACCATCCCATCTTGACAGGACATACAGTACTGCACAGACAGGCGGCTCTGCTGGTATGTCCTAATGAGGGCGGCATTAGCATGTTTTGTTGCATGTAAAAGGTGATATGGCTGCTAATATATGAAACAATTCAGTTAATCTAATTAAGAAGGAATAACCAATCAAATTGTGGAGTAATGAATGAAGTCATAGAATGCAGTATTGCTCGTAGAAGGGAATACATCATTTACAGCATATTTTGGAATAAAACAAAATCACGAGCAGTTCTGAAGCAGGATTAAAGGAACAGACGATGAAATCACACAAATGGACAAGTGGACAGGCCACAGTCCTGGATGGACAGTGCGGTTTTGTTTATCTTATAATTTCAGAGAACACTAGGTCAGGCAAAAATGCAACTCGGTGCAAAAAGAAGGTATTATCTGAAACAGCTATAAACAATTTTGTTTTTCTTACTTCAAAAGCCATACAATTTGGAAAAAGTGATATCAGTGAAAGTATTCTTAGAAGTTTCGAGACTACAACCCTCCTATCGTCCTTGGGGTCAATTTGACCCCATTCAATGTTTATCATTGAAAAAATAGTAGTTGACTTTTTTTCTTTTACTTCATATTTCATGACATTTCCTAATTTGATGGGGACAAGTGATAAAGCATAAAATTTTCATGATGACTTTTTTTCAATGTGCTGAACACATATTGCACCCATCGGTGGTCCTCAGGGGTCAATTTGACCCCAAGCTGTTTTAACTAGATTTGTATGAAAAATTCAAGATAAATTCATTCTAATTGAAAAGTTTGGCCTGATGGTGGCGCTAGAGGACAGGTCAACTCACAGATTTTCAAGGGGCTATTTATGTATTCAACAAATAAATAAAGTGCCTGTCCAGGGCCGGTGTCAGGACATAGGCTATACAGTGGGGGGGGCGTCAGAAAATTTTGGGGTGGCGAATGTAAATGGTTGACCTGGAGGGGGGGGGGGGCAATGTAAGTTGTTGACCGTGGGGGGGGGGGGGGGGGGGGTGGGGGTGGTGAACATAAGTTGTTGACCGGTGGGGGGGGGGGGGGGGGGGTAGCAGGTGAGGGGGCGCCATGTAGCAATTATTGTAAAATAAATGGGTCTTATTATTTACATTGAGGGGGTGGGACACATCGCCTGAGGGGGCAACGCCCCCATTTGCTCCCCCACCCCCACCCCCCCTGTGGGGCCGGCCCTGTGCCTGTCCCAAAAATGTGGTCAACAATATTCTGTAAATCATTTTCTAGAGTCAAATATCCCTGGGGTCAAATTGACCCCAAGGACGAATCGTGTAGTAGTATATTTGAGGATAATAGGACAGTTAAGTGAATAGCCACAATCAACCAGAGTTAATGCATACTATAAAAGCGTCGGTTTTGTGATGGCATGTGATGTGATGACCACTGTCTGCTGTCCCTGTCCCATAACCCGCTCCTCGTATTCCAGGACTGGAACCAGACGTGGTACACACACAGCCCTGAGCTGAGCGACTGCTTCCAGCACACGGTTCTGGTGTGGGCGCCCTGCGTCTACCTGTGGGTCTGCGCCCCCTTCTACTTCCTCCACCTGTATTGTAACGGACGCCACCCACTCCCCCTCTCGCCGCTCTGCAGTGCCAAGCTGGTGAGCGGAAGCGTCTTCTGTGGAGCCCGTTATGAGCCGTCTCAGTTATATTTACCGTCACGTACGAGCCGTAAAAGTGTAACATGTAAAAGCGAAACTGCTGATAGTGCTGCGTTGTCGGGCATCTTCAGGGATTGGAGGGAGAGGCTTTGCTGGTAGTTTTGGAGCGGAGCCCTACACCGCAAGAGCTTGTGGGTGAGGGTAACGTACTGGTGCTTGTTTGAATTCGCTGAGTGATGCACTGATTTTCGCTTCGCTCTGTGTTTACAGAGTTGTTCATCCATTCATTCCATTCTGGAGAGAGTTTTTCTTTTTTTCTAGGTTTCTCAGCAGGGTTATAGAATCTGAGTGTTTACTGTTGCTAGAAGAGCTAAATGTTACGTCATAACAGAGTTCTGTGACATGATCCCTGACATGCTGCTCAATTTAATAACTACTTAATTAGATACGCTATTGAAACCTGAAGTAACAATACAATCTTTGCATAATTATGTTGTGCAGATATGAGGTTAATGGTTTTGCTTAATGTCCATGCATTTGGTTTATAGGAATTTACACTTTCACAGCACTTTACGCCGGTGAAAGTCTTTAGTGGTGTTCCTCTCAAAGGGTTGTGAGCTTCCACCCACCAAGGCCGTCATCATTCTTGCCTCGACTCATGCTTCTGCTTACAGTGGGGCGACTGACCGGTGACATCTCCGGGAGTGTGAGTCAGGCGAGTTCTCACCCAGGTCTGAGTTCCATTTCTGTGTGTTCGCCCACAGCTGCTGGGGTTCTTCCTGGCATCTTTTGGCTTCGTGGAATTCTTCTACATCCTGCTGGAGCGGAACCAAGAGCTTCATCGCCACCTCATCTTCCTCCTGAGTCCCGTCATACGCAGCCTCACAGTGGTAACGTAAACCTCACACCTCTTCCGAAAGGGCATTCCAACACCAAAATGTGGTCCGGGACTGTGAGCAGTCTGCAGAGCTCTTGAGGTCGGCTAATGTTCACGTTTGCAAAATACAAAGAGGAGAGAAGCCGCGTTTAATTCTGCGTGTTTAAGCACTGATAACGTAAGGCACTGGCAAGTGGCAGGAAAGACCATGTGGACCACATTTACAGGTGACCACATTTACGGGTGACCACACTTACAGGTGACCGTCTAAGATCAAATCAGGTGGATTTTGTTTGCTTCCTTCCAGTCCTTACCCATTACCCCAGTAGCATGCATACCCTTACCCCAGCTCCATAAGCTGGAACCTCACCCAGCAGAAAGTGTATTTATCTGGCTGTGGGTGACATTACGAAAATAAGAGTGGTAAGGAGGAGAGCGGAGTGCAAGCACCGTAACCCACGAGTCTTCATTTGCATGCCACAGAGACAGCCTCGCAGACCTGACACTCACTCACCTGTGGTCTTCCCAGACACAGAGACAACCTCTCAGACCTGACACTCACTCACCTGTGGTCTTCCCAGACACAGAGACAGCCTCGCAGACCTGACACTCACTCACCTGTTGTCTTCCCAGAAACAGAGACAGCCTGGCAGATCTGACACTCACTCACCTGTGGTCTTCCCAGACACAGAGACAACCTCACAGACCTGACACTCACTCACCTGTGGTCTTCCCAGACACATAAATAAACATGGAGCTCAGCTTGGCAAGAGCAATCACTGAAAGAGTTAAACAGACTGCTTCTGTTCCCCAAACCGCCTCTCTCATCAGAACGTCATCATCTCAATTGTTCGGATAGCAAAATAAATATCTGAGGCGTTCGACTAAACGGAGGGCTGACTTGGCATGTGCTGTCATTTTACCTGCATGCATAAATATTGTTGTTAACATGGTTTAAAGCATATTTTGTGCCTTGTTCACCAGTCTTCACCACCCATGGTTTTTCCTTGCGTAATATCTGGGTTTATGTAATCAAGAAGTTGGTGGAGCTAAAAGCAACAACAGCCACACAGTCTGACCAAAACCCGAGTGTTTCTCTGTTTCCGATCAGTCACTGAAAGGGCAACTCAGAGTTATAAACTGCGTCCTTGGCTCCAGTCTTTTACACTGAACTAGGATCAGCTTCCCATACCACAGTCCCAATCTTAAAACTTTATGGCATAACGACACCGGCCAACCCTAAACTGGTCTCAGATCAGAGTAATCTGGCCAAGCTCTACTTCAACACCAAGCTTGAGTGTGCCTCTCTTCCCCATTCGCCCATGAACTGGTGCACTGGTGCACCAGCTGCATTTAGGAACCAAATATCGCACATCTCTACAGGTAGCACTGTATGGTCACCAGGTGCTATTACGTCTGGAGCTTCACTTCATCACTTCCTCCCCGACACCAGAGAGGGAGCCGTTACTTCCCGTTACAAGGCACCGAAACAAAACAAACACAGGGCACGTGATCACGTGCACATATGCGTATGCACGTGCACGTATGTGTTTGCATGTGCATTTTGTTGCCAGGTATTAAGATGTCCTAAAAGTGTAGGGTATACAAATTATGAAACATAACATCATCACGCTGAGGTTGAGAGTCTTTGGTCAGGTCTGGTTTGGTCTGGAGAACCCGTATGGTTTTGGAGGTTGGTGTTGCTGGGAACAGATTAAAGCCTGATCTTCAGCTGCACAGAGGGCCTCGCCTAACATAACCAAACTGTGTTTTTTCCGCTGCCAAGGAGATGCTGCGACAGACGATGTCTTTCTGACTAAAATTAGATGATGGATAGATGTTCTCAAACACCACAGCAAGACAGGGACGACTAAACACTGGGCAGGTTTGGTGGGATGGGTAGGAAGCGTGGCGTGCCTTTGGGACGGAAAAGGACATTAGCCAAGATTCAGAATCTGAGAAAGCCATGGACCATGCGTATTTTGTTAGGGAGCTGGTTCATCAAACCACTGCCACGGTTGACGTAAAGGTCCAATAATAAACGCTGCAAGTGGTCAAGGCAAAAGTGTCTCCACTTTATTTACACGAGGACGTGACCTCTGGTCATAGTGCAGGTGCAGTCATACATGGTCTACTGTTATACACAATTCTAAACAATAAGAGCCAGACCTTTGCAAAAATGGTATTTGCTCTACCACGTTTCATGTTGTGTTTCAACTTTTAGTTCCTTTGTAGATTTCGTCTTCATTTACTATGTGAAGCGTAATTGTTTAGTATATATCACTTAGTTTGGAGTATGAAGGCCATCAACTTCAAGGTCATGACGTTTCTCACGTGTCTAGTGTTTATATGTCCTCCTGTGTCTTTCGGGTCTAGTGCATGTTAAAGTGATTCCACACAGCTGTTGCCCGTGTGAGTATCGTGTGATTCTGTGTTTGTTAGGTGTTGGCCATGGCCATTATTCAGTGGGAGCGGTTGCGCGGTTGCCGTTCGTCCGTCGTGCTCTTCTTCTACTGGTTGCTGGGCGTGGTGTGTTCTCTCCTGCCCCTGCAGGCCAACATCCAGCTGGCAGTCGAACAGGTGAGAGAAATGACACGCACCCCCAAACCGGCCCGATCTATTTCACGGTTAACTCCCAAAACTGAGACACACATGCGCATGACATGCAGGGGAAAAAAATCGCGGCAACTTTTATATGCACCAACACGCTGATGTTTGCGCACATAAACGCACATATTTTTTTGCATGAGCACACGGACGCAGGAATGCTGACACATTCCCTGGTCTAGTGCATTTTGCGGGTACTATTTTTAGAGCCACTGTTAGTTTTGTGCACTTTTGAATATTTTTATAGTTTGTCTGAAAATACAAAGTTGAGTACACAAAGGTAGTAGTGTGAAAATGCGAGGAATGTTAACATGCGTTTAAATGTAGAATCTGGCAACATGGACCTCTATGATGTGTGCATGCAGTATCATGACTCGTTATGATGATGTTTCTCATTATATGAGTGGTTTTTGATACGGCAGAGTAAAGTAGCCTATATTATGGTAATGGGACAGGTATTACCTCAGCCATGAACAAATTACATCTTTCCAAATAACGAATTTCCTTATTGGGCAGACACGGTCCAGTGAAAGTCTCTCAACCAAGCATGGGTTGCTTCAGAAACCTGAGGTTGCAGTTTTTAAACTTGCATCCCCTCTCCAAAAAACTCAATCAGAAGTTGAACTGGCAGGAGAGACGAGCGTGTTTTCGTGCTCGTTGCCTTGCTGAATGTTGGTTTTCTGCTTGTATAATGGTTTGGGGTGGGGGCTAGGGGCTCGAATAATCTATTTTTTGACCGCTCAAAATGAGGCTGACCCTGTTTTGTTCTGTGGGAAGAATACATCGCCCACATGTCGGCACGGAGCGCCTTGGCCCGGACGGACGTTTTTGCGCTGGGTCGCACTGCAGGTTTACGACGCGGAGGGTAAACTTGGTCCCCCGTTACATGATGGAGCATATTGAGAATATAGAGCAACCTGTGCGTTTCCAGATCGTAGCGTGATTTTTACGTATTTACTTTTCTTCTCATGCGTAATTCATTTACATAAAGCAGACCATTAAAAATCATGGTTTTCACCATGATTTGCATTAACTGGTCAAAATAAGCTTTATTGTATCATTAATGTTAAGAGTCATCGTGGTCCCGAGAGTGCTTTAGGTCCTTGGTATACACAAAGTTTCATTTTTACAAGTATATATTTCATTTGTTTTCATCCAAATCCAAAATTCGCCATCACATAATCAGTCTTTCTTAGGAAGGAAGATTTTAAACTCGTTACCAAATAACGGATCTGAAAGAGCTCCGTGTCTAGTGGGATTATTAATACGCGTGAGGCGACAGCCCACCTTAGAGAGACACGTACGAAAACAACATCACGATGATTTAACGTTGTTTCCCTGTTTCCTATTGACAGTTCAGATCAGGTTATAGCCTGTAAACACTGCAGAATGAGATGCCTGTGGCTACACAGCAAAAAAAAAAACCTCACCAGTAGGCCTATGGGAAGTCCCGAACTGTGGAACACAACTATAGGGTTGTGTCTGCTGGTGTGTATGTGTCTGGCTGTCTGTCTCTCCTCTCCTCTACCTGTCTCTCTCTCCGTTCATTTCAGGGTCTCTCCCCAGACGTCGTCCACTACTTGGCCGTCTTCTCTTGCTTTGGTCTCCAGCTGGCCCAGGTCGTCCTCAGCTGCTTCTCAGACCAGCCACCTCCCGGTAAACCTGTTCTCAAGGTGAGCCAGCAGGAGGCGCTGTGGGGCGAAGGGCCGTCAGTTGCACAGAAACGTATCCACACCGCCACAAACAGCCCACAGTGAATCACCGGGTTGTTTACTGAGTTTCATGGAGTGGTCCACATGGCGGAGAGCTGAGGGTAGCATGCCTTGTCATTAGCAAAACCCCATCATTGGTCCGATGAAATGTTTTTAAGGGTCTGATTTGAATCATTCTAAATGACTGTTCATCTCTGAGAATGTGGCTCTCCTGCCTTGATAATGATATCTGTCCATTTTAAACTTGAGACTGTGACTCACACAGTCTGCTCTGGTGGGTTTAGGATGTAGAATATAGACAAGACAACGTCCACAACACGCATGACAAATGCACACAGCCCATCGTCGGCCTTCAGATGTCCAGTTTGGGTCTTGTCAGGAGACGGATGTCAATAATCACTCCCTGCTTCAGACGAAAACAAGAAAACACACTCGGAGAGAGAGAGAGAGAGAGAGAGAGAGAGCAGTGTGTGTGTGTGTGTGTGTGTGTGTGTGTGTGTGTGTGTGTGTGTGGAGTGTGATGAGGTTGTGGCCACAAACATGGGTGCCACACCCCATCCTCCCCTCCTGGCTCAGTGACTTCCTGAGCAGAGTTATTCACAGCATCTCATAGAGTGAGACGTCCGTTCAAGAGGCTGTGTGTGTGTGTGTGTGTGTGTGTGTGTGTGTGTGTGTGTGTGTGTGTGTGTGTGTGTGTGTGTGTGTGTGTGTGTGTGTCGAGTGGATGGGTAAGTGGGCAGCAATGAGGTCAGCTGTGTGTGCAAGTGTGTCGTAACTAAGCCACACTAGTCTCTCTCTCTCTCTCTCTCTCTCTCTCACACACACACACACACACACACACACACACACACACAGCTCCGGCATTTTCACATGCTTACATAGACACTCTCACTGATTTTTTTGTTTACTCTCAGTGCAGTGTGGCCTCATGCTTTTCCTCTTCATCCAATCTCACCATCCAGGAAAGCGTTACTGTAAACATCTGTCTAAAAATGGCCTAGACTCTTTGATAGGGATTAGATAGCATCTCAGTTCTATATTTTTCTGTAAATATGTGTGCATATGCCTAAATATATAGTATATTTTTATTTCAGAATTCATGCCCGGTTCAGGATGCATCGTTTCTGTCTAAGGTTCTGTTCTGGTGGTTCAGCGGGTAGGCCACAGCTCATTTGGGACCTCCTCTACATTTTACATTTTATTCATTCAATAATTCAACTATTTGCTATTAGTTTTATGATACACCTAAAATTATTGAAAGTGTTTATGAAATATGTAGTAATCAAATGTGTGTGTGTATATCCTGTGCAGGTTGGTTATTAAAGGATACCGCACGCCACTGCAAGCTGAAGACCTGTGGAGCCTGCGAGAAGAGGACACGTCGGAGAAGATCATCTCAGATCTGGAAGAGGAATGGACAGCAGCCTGCACCAAACTGCAGCGGTAGGGAACCCCACCAACACACCAGCCAAGCTCACTGCACCAAACTGCAGCGGTAGGGAACCCCACCAACACACCAGCCAAGTTCACTGCACCAAACTGCAGCGGTAGGGAACCCCACCAACACACCAGCCAAGTTCACTGCACCAAACTGCAGCGGTAGGGAATCCCACCAACACACCAGCCAAGCTCACTGCACCAAACTGCAGCAGTAGGGAATCCCACCAACACACCAGCCAAGTTCACTGCACCAAACTGCAGTGGTAGGGAATCCCACCAACACACCAGCCAAGCTCACTGCACCAAACTGCAGCGGTAGGGAATCCTACAATCCCACAGTCCTCACAGTGACTCATTACAGTAGCCATACCTTCTAACTGCACAAGACCATATTTTAAATGTTTACACTGCTGTCTAACTCCCAGCCCATCTGTGTCTGTGGACAACCTCCCACAATGCCTTGCTTTTTAGATTTTGCTGTGACATGTTTTACCCAGTTGTGTGTTTGTGGCTAGTGTGTGCTGCAGGGTCTGTTTCTGCAGTAGCCCGAGTTCATAGAGCACCACATACAGGCACATGTGAACACACGCTCGTGGTGAACGTTCCTGTGGTCCCCGTTCTTGCTTTGACTCAGAGCATCAATCTCCATCTGAACAGCGCACACAACAGGGCCTTTGGCCTTCAACCGGGCGAGCAAAGTCCCTGGGTGTCGAGAGAGATGCCTTGTTAGGTCTATTCTGCCTCCTGTCATGTCTCATATGTCACATGTTTTTTAACGATTTGTGGAAACTCTCCTCAGTCTGTGCTGTTGTGTAATTAGGAACTTCATGGGGCTCTGTGTAGGCTCCGCGTGCATCCCTGACCTGTGTGTCGTTCTCCGTCACATCCGTAGGGAGGAGCAGCACTTGGGCAGGGCCGGGGCGCTGGGGGCCCGTCTGCCCGAGCAGGCCCAGCTCCTGAGGAAACTTCAGAAGGAACAGAGCTCAGGTTTCTGCCTGCTGAGGACGTTGGCGCGTCATTTCGGGCCCTACTTCCTGTCAGGGACGCTGTGTCTCGTCGTCCACGACGCCTTCATGTTCTCTATCCCACAAGTCCTCAGGTGAGGAGAAGACAGGAGACATTCACACAACTCACTGCTGATCCTTTGGAGGTCCTTATTTTGCATCCTGAGAGGGCGAGAGAGAGTGAGTGAGTGCGAGACAGAGAGAAAGAGCAAGAGAGAGTTCATAGTGAGAATATAAAAAGTCCTCTCGTTAAATAAACACGGACCCTGAAATAACCTGTTTGCTGCGGGTTCAAAGGTGCCCCTGCAAACACTTTCCAAACGGCCCCCAGGGTCCATCGTACAGTTTACAGCAGCCTTGGCCTGCATCAGGTGCTCCGCTACGCCAACCGTGCCAGACGCAGACGACATTGTTTATGTCCGCAGGGCGGCAATTGTGGCTTGTGGTCTGGAAGCTGGTGAGGGCCAGTCGGCCACAGTGCCGTGCCCACCACAGCTTCTGCTCCCCGGAGGCAGCGTCGCAGCTGCAGGGGTCACGGTCGCAAAAGCCACCGCCGGTCGAGCTGCCGGCCGAGCTGCTGGCTGAGCGGAAGTTCCCATCAGACGCCGAAAAACAGTATTAGCGGAGACGCTGTTTGGAGATCATTCTTATGATTTGTCTTTTTGGAGGGGTTTGCTGATCTGGGATCAGGCATCCCACAAGCCAGTGGCAAAGAATCGAACTTTTGGTGTGTACTGTCGGCTTTGACTTGCTGGGCTGTGGTGTCCAGTGTCAGCCCGAGGAAGGACTTGGTGGGAACACAGTAACTGACCACATTAACTGACCACATCCCTCTGTCCTGCAGGGAACTGACAGACTGGGACAGACTCACCTGCTCCACATTCTGTGGACGTTTTGCTGGCCAAACATTAGCTTTGCTTAACATTTTCTTCACCTCCTGTAGGAGTCGAACAATAATCCCACTGTTTTGGAACTACGTGCTAAAAGTCCGTGTGCAGCAGGCAGCGTTGAACTCAAACAAGGGTCAAAGTGCCAGACGTCCACCATTAGTCTTTATTCAGCAGAGCTTGTTATTTTTACATGTATAATATTATTTTACACCTCGGGATGGATGGTATAAGCTCAGTGAAGAGTGGTGGTGGCTCACCGTGGTAGCGTCAGAGGGATCAGGGGATCCCATTAGGGATCATTAGGGATCATTAGGGATCACTAACAGAATGACCATACTACTGTTTAAACTCATCTGGGGCAGAGACCATTAATCATCTCTTCTATCTCTCTCTCTTTGCCTCTCTCTATCTTCCTCACTCAATCTATCACTCTCCATCTCTCTCCATCTCTCTCTATCTGTCTCTCCCCACCTGCTTGTGTGTCCACAGTCTGCTGTTGGGCTTCATAAGCGACCCCGACGCCCCGGTGTGGAGGGGGTATCTCTACGCATCCCTCATGTTCCTGCTCTCCTGCCTGCAGTCTATCTTCAACCACCAGTACATGTACAGATGCTTCACCGTGGGCATGAGGGTCAAGACGGCCGTCATGGGACTAGTCTACCGCAAGGTCTGTTTTCATTCAGCCGACAAACACAGCCCTAAATTTACAGTTACACAACTATACACTCCTCCCTTTGAAATGAACATGCGTTGTGTCTGGTTGGATATCAGTTAAAAAACAGCAGTAGCTATTTTAACTGACCAATAACTGATCATGTACAGTGTAATATAACATTATTATCATCATTATTGTAGTCTCTGGTGATAACCAGTGCGGCACGCAGGACGTGTACGGTGGGGGAGATAGTCAACCTGGTGTCGGCCGACACTCAGAAGCTCATGGACGTGGTGGTGTACTTCAATGCCGTGTGGCTCGCCCCCGTGGAGATCGCCCTCTGCCTCTACTTCCTCTGGCAGGTGAGGTTGCCCCCCAGCGATGCCGTGGGACAGCAGGGTGTCACGGTTTTAGCACACGATGTGAAACGTGCTTCTGCGTCTCCCCCGTTACAGCTCCTGGGTCCCTCTGCTCTGGCCGGCATCACCACCGTGATCCTCATCTTCCCTCTAAATGGATTTATTGCCAAGAAGAGGAGCAAATTACAGGTGATGAACATTCACATGACTGAAAAGAGAACCCAAACACCAGAACAGTGTACCTGAACTGTGCTAGTGTTTTAGCAGCGCTAGTGTTTTAGCAGCGCTAGTGTTTTGGAGTCTCAGACTAGGTCAGGGGTCACAAGACTGGAGTCATGAGAGCACTTAAAACCGTTCACACGTAAAAGCTTTAGTATCACAAGTGTCAGGAATCAGCAATGTTAAAAGACCAAATGATCAGTTTCGGATGTGACAGACACTTCAGTAAATGAGAAATGATACGTGTGTGTGTGTGTGTGTGTGTGTGTGTGTGTGTGTGTGTGTGTATAAAGCAGCCCTCACTAGCACTGCTGATCTTGGACCAGCTCTGCTCTGTATTTACAGTGGCACTAAAAGGCACAAATTGACCATTAAGGAGTTTATATATAGAAGAACTGATCCAAGGTCAGGGTTGTGGTGCACAGTGTGTCCACCCAGACTGTGGGTCGGTTCTTAATCCCCACAGCTGGTTTAGATCCTGCAGTAGGCCCAGTGTGGGTGTGTTTCTTTGATTTATGTCAAAGAAGAATGAACCCAACCACACAACCACACTCCCAACAAATGGCAATAAAAGTTCGATTTTTTATTTCTCGTTTGAAAACAACAAACGTTTTGGACACTCAGAGTGACTTTACAGTAAAAGAACCTTGGCCTATGTCTGTGTTCTGGTTTAAGAGACACTGGCTGACCCAGTCCCAAGCTTTATAAAGACTCCACAAATATCCCCACCATAACCTCTGTCCTACTTAGCTGATACCAAAGTGAAGAAATGAGATGTATAAAGAATGAGGAATGCTTGCAAACCTAACCCAGTTTTTCAAGTGATTAAGTTGCGGCCAAACAAACCAGAATTTTTATCATTTGTGACGTTTCAGCGTTCCAGCGTAGCCTCGGGTCTTCATACCATGTCTGTGCTGAGCTCCTCTGTAATTCTCCCATCTCAGAGCCAAATGATGACCTCTGTCCTGATCTACCCTGACCCTCTGACCCCTGACCCCTGCGTGTATTTGATTAACGCAGGAGATCCAGATGAAGTACATGGATGGCCGAATCAAGCTGATGAACGAGATCCTCAATGGCATCAAAATCCTGAAGTTCTACGCCTGGGAGAAAGCGTTCCTTGAGCAGGTGCTGGGCTACAGAGAAAAAGAGCTCAGAGCTCTGAAGAAATCCCAGATCCTCTACTCCATCTCCATCGCCTCCTTCAGCTCCTCTTCCTTCCTGGTAGCGTAGCCCCGGAAACGGCCACGGGCGTGTCTGTGGCGTCCACACCTCTCGCATCGCGTCATAGTGAGTGTCCGCTCCTTGATTGGCCCGTCGGTCCTGAGAGTCCTTGCTCTCTTCACACAGATCGCTTTCGCCATGTTCGGAGTGTACGTGCTCATTGACGAGAAACACGTGCTGGATGCGCAGAAGGTCTTCGTGTCGATGGCGCTCATCAACATCTTGAAGACCCCTCTGAGTCAGCTTCCCTTTGCCATGAGCACCACGATGCAGGTGACGGCGTCTGGAACACACGCTTTGACGTCTGTGTTACGGAGTGTGCTAGACCAGAGTGTGTTACGGAATCTCTTACATTGCAGGCCGTTGTGTCGCTGAAGCGTTTGGGCAAGTTCCTATGCCAGGAAGAGCTAAAACCAGACAGCGTGTCCAGGGCTCCGTTCAAACAGGGTGAGTTTTCACGCCCACGGCCTTCGCACCAACAGGTGCGGAAGTATGACTTCAAACATAACTCGGTCACTCCCTATGGCCAACCAAGGTGCGAACGGACGTGTGACGGGATGACGGTCATTTGGTAACAGCCGCTGAATTCCACAGCCACGTGGCAACGTTACTTCACTTCCTGCGCTTGTCGGGAGAGGCAGGGTGAGAGAGTAATTAGACAGCTGCTGCAGCTGCCGTGGCTACACCGTCCTCCACGGGGGAGTCTTCTATTTTTGTGAAACACAAACACATTTTTACCCAGCATCTGTCAACACTATTGCAGGCGGCTTGTGAAAAGGCTATTTTGAAGACGAGGCTAGTTAGAGCGTGTGTAATTAGGGACAGTCTATGATTTCACAAGCGGCGGGAGAGGAAGTTTACTTTCACGGGCGGTCCCTGTCCACCCTTACCTTGACGACTCCTAAACACTGTGGTGTGTGTGTGTGTGTTGTACAGGTGTGTGGAACGGCTGGTGCGTAAACATGAGAGGATTTGTTGTTTGTTATTACAGAGAACTTGTTATTCTTCTCCCTCGCTCTTTCTGTTCCTCGGTCTGTCTCTCTTTCCCTCGGTAACTCAGATGAAGATAGTGTGGTGATTGAGAATGGGACTTTCAGTTGGACCAAAGATGGCCCTCCTTGTCTGAAGAGGTATAATAACGTCAATGACCATATAGTTTTCTGTGGCTGGTCTGAAATGGAACTTGCTTAGTTATTTCTCTTACTGTAATTAACAGTAATTGTGCGGCGTAACGCTCTACGTTTGGTAGGATCAGCGTGAAGGTTCCTCGCGGCACTCTGGTTGCAGTGGTCGGCCATGTTGGGAGTGGCAAATCGTCACTGCTGTCCTCAGTGCTCGGGGAGACTGAGAAGAGGAACGGCAGTGTTTCTGTGAAGGTAAGACTACACCTGATGGTCCAGTGTTTCTGTGAAGGTAAAACTACACCCGATGGTCCAGTCACATTTGAACAAATCTCAAACATCACAGAATCCTACAGAAACATATTTCAGTGTTCAGATTGTTATATACATCAAACAAACACATTAAGGAATCACGTATGTACATTATGAGTTGACTGAGAGAGATGTGACATTATACATGTGTGTGTCATGTTGCGTGTCCGTGTTGGCAGGGCTCCGTGGCCTACGTTCCCCAGCAGGCCTGGATCCAGAATGCCACGGTGCAGGACAACATCCTGTTCGGGCGGGACAAGAAGAAGACCTGGTACCAGCGAGTGCTGGAGGCCTGTGCGCTGCTGCCTGATCTAGACATCCTACCAGCAGGGGACGCCACTGAGATCGGCGAGAAGGTGTTGACACGTTTCGTTGGTGTTGCTCCGAGAAGCAGACGTGCTTCTGCGGTTGAAAATCATCTTCTGTTTTGCAGGCTTAGAAGTAGTTTGTGTATATAAGTGTGTGTGTGTAGAGGTCTGTTTTGTGGCTAGGGTTTGAGTTAATCTGCAGTAGCAGTGTTCAAGGATGCACTAGCGTCTGGTTTTTATTAGACTTAAATGACGTTTCATGTCTTTTATTCAAGATGCTTTGGAATTCAGACAACTTCTGAGGTGTTTCAGATGTACAGGAAATGGAGAAAGTGCTTGTGGGCATGTGAGTGACTCACGATTCCCTTGCAGGGTCTGAACCTGTCGGGTGGACAGAAGCAGAGGGTTAGCCTGGCCCGGGCCCTCTACAGGAAAGCTGACATCTATCTGCTGGATGACCCTCTCTCTGCTGTGGACGCCCACGTGGGTCAACACATCTTTGAGAAGGTCATTGGCCCAAAGGGCGTGCTGAGAGATAAGGTGATTGGGCCGGCCGAGCTTCTCATTTGTTCAGCAGAACTGTGTTCAGACACCTGAAGAGACACACTGATTCAGACACCTTTTTGTTTTTATCAGTTATAGTCCCAAGTACAGCAATATATGTGGGCAAACATAAACATATAATAGTTTATGAATATTAGCTTTGGTACGATGTAAGAAACCGTATCATTTTGGTGTCATTGGAATGTTGTTAATCTATACATAAACAAATCAAACACTTTGAAGTTTACATTCTTCTGTGCTTGGACATGCTTCTGTGGCATCCAGGGCGGTGTTGGTGCTACAGGAAGTGATGTGTAGGCGAACATGTTCCTTCCTGTCTGTCCCTGGCAGACGCGTGTGCTAGCAACACATGGGATGAGCTTCCTGCACCACGCCGACCTCATCCTGGTCCTGGGCGACGGCGCCATCACAGAGAGCGGCTCGTACCAGGAGCTGATGGGTCGCGACGGGGCCTTCGCCGACTTCGTCCGCACCTTCGCCGGCTCTGAGAGGAAGGAATGCTCCATCCCCAGAGGTGAAACCCACGTCTCCTCCACCCTCCCGTCCTCTTAAAGGTCACGTCAAAACCACTGGTCCGTGAGTCACGCCAACGCCGTCTGCACCGCAGAGCAGAACCGGCGAGCGAGGCACTGAATGAACTCCACTGTTTGTTTGTGTCCAGCTGGACTTATGTAAACAGTGTAGGGGTTAATACAACAGTGAGGGTTTTATCCTGTGTGAGTGGGTGTCTGCACACTGTCAAAGGTGGTATTGCTTTTGATGGATTTTTCTGCATGGTGTCTTGAAGCATGGAAATGTGGGTTGTTGTTTCAGGCTCCAGGAAGTCCTGCTCAAGACTCAGCATGACTGACTTTATGCCCTTCTCCAGAGATCTCTCTCAGGAGCAACTCATCGGGTGAGCAAACTTAGAGACAGTCATTAACAACATCGGGTACATTACCATGCCACTGAAGAGGTGGTTTTAAAGGTTCTCTAAACAATCACTGAGTTCTGTGTTAGAGCTGCAGTACCTCCCTGTCTCTGTGTTAGTGGTGATACAAACAGCGTCACCATGCAGAACATGGAGCCTGACGTAGAGCCGGAGCAGGTCCAGGAGGACCTGGGCAAGCTGACGGAGGCAGACAAAGCTCGGATAGGCAGGGTGAGTGTGTCTGCTCCCTCACGTCTCGCTCGAACACTCACAACCCTTCGGCACCATCAGACCATTCATAGCCATTCATAACCATTCATAGCCATTCATAGCCATTCATAACCATTCGTAACCATTCGTAACCATTCATAGCCATTCGTAACCATTCGTAACCATTCACATCGTGAAATAAGCCATCTGTCCCCCCCCCCCCCCCCCCCCCCACCAGGTGAAACTGGAGCTGTATGTGGAGTATTTCCGCACCATCGGCATGGCCCTCATCCTTCCCATCCTCTTCCTCTACACCTTCCAGCAGGCCGCCTCCCTGGCCTACAGCTATTGGCTGAGCTTGTGGGCCGACGAACCCGTCGTCAACGGCACCCAGCTCAACACCGATGTGAAGCTTGGGGTGTACGGGGCCCTTGGCTTAGCACAAGGTCAGCGAGCGTGTTGGTGTGCTCCTCACGCAAAACACCAGCATTACACGCTTACACGCAGACATTTTCATTCATTCACACAGGCATTTGTTGATTCATTCTTAAACCGCGCCTGGAAATAGCCAGCCCTGATCAAACCAAAAATGCTCTCAAAAGTACTTATTTGTGTATTGTGGTAAGTCATTGAGAGAAAATCAGGAGAAGCTGGTTTAGAGCAGAACCCAAAGTAACTTTAATCTGAAGTGGGAAGACTGGGCCCTGAGTGAAGATCCAATGGTTTGGCACAGGATCTCCGACGTCTCATCCTGCGTATAATTACAATTCAGCTCAGCTACTGCAAGCCTACGCTCTGTGTGCCTCCTGTTTTGTCCGTTCAGGCTGAAAAGAGTTAATGGGAAAATAAATCTAGAAAATCTTCCAAACTCTACACTGCGTTGCTGAATTTTAGGCATAGCCATTTTTGGCACCACCGTGGCCATCTCCATCGGGGGCATCATCGCTTCACGTCAGCTCCACCTGGAGCTCCTGAGGAACGTGCTCCACTCTCCCATGTCCTTCTTCGAGGCCACGCCCAGCGGCAATCTGCTGAACCGCTTCGCCAAGGAGATCGACGCCATCGACTGCATGATCCCCGACGGCCTGAAGATGATGCTGGGATACGTGTTCAAGCTGATGGAGGTGTGCATCATCGTGCTGCTGGCCACGCCCTTCACCGCCGTCATCATCATCCCTCTGGCGCTGCTCTATGCCTTCGTGCAGGTACGGATGAGGATGGGTGTTGATAAGAAGGTTGAGCTTCAGCGGTGGAGACTGGACAGGAGATTGGGTTCTGTCAGACTGTACTGGTTGAAATGCAATGTTGAAATTGCTTTTAGGTAGCAAAATGTGCTTTGACCCTCTCTCTCATCTCTCATCTCTCTCTCTCTCCCTCTCTCTCTCTCCAAAGAGCTTCTACGTGGCGACTTCCTGTCAGCTGCGTCGGCTGGAGTCAGTGAGCCGCTCACCCATCTACACCCACTTTAACGAGTCGGTACAGGGTGCCAGTGTCATCCGGGCCTTCGGTGAGCAGCCACGCTTCATCCTGCAGGCCAATCAGAGGGTGGACCACAACCAGACCTCCTATTTTCCTCGCTTCGTGGCCACCAGGTAACACTCGCTGAGGGGGAGACTGCTCCAGACATCAGCCATCCACCGGACGTCCACCTTGTCGTGGGTCTAGGACTAGGACTAGCACTAGGGTGTGGTCCGCTGGTGCTTTTATTTATTTTTATCACCTCAATATTTCAAGAATAAGTTCAACAAATGAGTTGAATTCATTTCTACATTTGTTTTGGAGATTGCTAACTCTATTGCTGTGTAGCACAGTGACATTTCAGAATGCAAATCGCATTGTAGAATATCAGAGTGGCATTATGGATGACCGCCTGAGTGATATCCTTCACTCTTAAAGTTGTACCACGGCTGTACACCGACACTGGAATCCCTTCTAGGATTTGAAGCGTGGAGCAGTGTTAGATCCACAGTGTCTCCTCGTGTCCAGGTGGCTTGCGGTGAACCTGGAGTTCCTGGGTAACGGCATTGTTCTCTCTGCTGCCATCCTGTCTGTGATGGGGAAAGACACTCTGAGCCCGGGGATTGTCGGCTTGGCCATCTCTCACTCCCTTCAGGTGAGAATTATAAGTCCACAGCTGTCGACAGAATCCCAGTTATAGCAACATTGCTTCATTTACTCGAGCTATTTCTGTTGACAGGTCGCTTTTCCCTCTTCCTGTTATGCAACATCCTGTCTAGTATTCTGTCTGACCTCACAGGCAATCCCACTACTTTAGTTAAGACTGTATTATTGTCTGTGTCTTCGTTGGTGGTTTCTGAGGGGATGTGCGGTCGGAAGCTCCACTGACTTGCACAAGTTCAGGCTTATTCGCCTAGTTCAGGCTTATTCGCCTAGTTCAGGCTTATTCGCATGCTAAATGTCTGGTGCAGATTTGAACCATCAAACTTTATTTGTCTGCGTTTCAGGTGACAGGAATTCTCAGCTGGATCGTTAGGTCATGGACAGACGTGGAGAACAACATAGTGTCGGTGGAGAGGGTGAAGGAGTATGCGGACACGCCCAAAGAGGTGAGATGGAGGTTGGGCTGATGGAGGCGTTTCTCTGGGCCTTTCACAGCACTGGCAGTGAAGAGGCTGCAGAGCTCAATAAGGCCTTGTTTTGTGTGTGTGTTAAAAATGTGAGAAATTGGACATTGAAAGGAATATATATGTAAAAAAAATGGAAGTGGAAACTCTCTCGTTTCTGTTTGCAGGCTGAATGGACCATAGAGAGCAGCTCCCTCTCCCCTGCATGGCCTCAGATGGGTACCATAGAGTTCTGCAACTATGGCCTGCAGTACCGTAAAGGCCTGGAGTTGGCGTTGAAGGGCATCTCCCTGCACATTCACAAACGGGAGAAGGTAAAAGAGGAAGATTGTGGTTGTGTGTTCTGTTGGAGCGAGGTGTTGGTGTGAGGTGGGTTTGAGATGAAATTCCAGCTACTGATTTGGGGAAACGTTACGCTCGTAGGTTGGGATCGTGGGAAGGACTGGAGCAGGGAAGTCTTCACTGGCTCTCGGGATCTTCCGGATCTTAGAAGCAGCTAAAGGAGAGATTTATATAGACGGCGTCAACATCGCTGAGCTCGGCCTTCATGATCTGAGATCCCGCATCACGATCATTCCACAGGTAGGAGTCTTGGGACGCCAGGACGCTGGGCACCGTGGCAGCTGTGTAGTGGAACATTGCGGTTCAGTGTCACCTGTTCGTCAAACGGACTCACGCAGACATCCAGACTCCTACATGTGTTTCTTTGACTTGCTTTTAGTTTGGTTGTTAATGAACATGTTGAAATGGTTTAGTTATGGCTTTGATGTCCACTTTAAAGTTCTCGTGTGGTTTTGGTTTGCTGTGCCCTCTCACACTGTTCGTCCTGACAGGATCCCGTGCTGTTCTCTGGATCCCTGCGTATGAATCTGGACCCTTTTGACGCCTACTCTGACGAGGAGGTGTGGAACGCCTTAGAACTTGCTCACCTGAAGAACTTTGTTTCCGGTCTGCCTGACAAACTCAACTACGAGTGCTCAGAAGGAGGGGAGAACCTCAGGTGTGAACGTCAAACTTCTCCCATACACGTGACCTGCACAGACATTGCTATTTATTAAAAACAGTCATGCGGTGTTACTGGATACATGCCAGATACAAACTGCAACTCCAGGTCTCCTCTGGGTGGCCCGGTTGGGTGCTGCTCGACAGGTGTTCACTCCTCTCTGTGTTTCTGTCCTGCAGTCTTGGGCAGAGGCAGCTCGTTTGCCTGTCAAGGGCTCTCCTCCGTAAGACCCGAATCCTGGTTCTAGACGAGGCCACGGCGGCCGTGGACCTGGAGACAGACGCCCTGATCCAGTCCACCATCCGCAGTCAGTTCGAGGACTGTGCCGTCCTCACCATCGCCCACCGCCTCAACACCATCATGGACTACAACAAGTAAGCCTACAGACAAGTAGCTTGCACAGACACAGCGTGGAGGGCGCGTGAAGTCTAGTGATGTAGACCGGAGGAGGGTTAACCAGCTGACCTCTTAACACATCCCTCTCGTCTTTTGCAGGGTTATTGTAATGGACAAAGGACACATAGCAGAGATGGACTCCCCTGCTAACCTTATTGCACAGAGAGGCCAATTTTACCGCATGTGCAGAGAAGCTGGGTTGGTGTAAGCGTCAGCTCTGAACCTGCCATCCTACAATATTAGTCTGCCGGCGCCCCCTTGTGGTGGACTCTAAGGATTGGCCATCATTGAAAGGGAAGCCTAGATGGCCGGTGTAATACAGAGAAAAGCTTACAAAAAAAAGAATGAAAAGTTGGTGCTTCACTATGATGGTGCTTGATGGCCCCCCATCCCATTTCTAGCCATGTTCAGAGTTCTATTCCAAGCATGTTTTACAATGATGCAGACGTATTTACTGAAGCTCAACTGTATTTACTCAGGGTGACTGCCTTCAAGGCCACTGGAACTGTATGCATCTCTTTGATCTCTGGAAGGTCTATCAGTTCTTCAGTATCACAGGCCCTGCTGGTAGACACAACGAGCAGGTTTCTGTACGGGACTTGAACTGAGGCAACGAGGGGGGGGGGGTGTAAATAGCTGTAACGGTGAGAGATAGCGATGCCATCTCATCCAGTACTGCCTGTGCCAATCGCATAAAGCCTTTATATGCCAAGGATGTGAATGGCAACAGGAGTGAATGATTCTGCCATACATGCTATTGATTGAAAGTTCTCAATGTGGATTGGGCCAGAAAAGAAGTATCGAGATCATAAAATGAGACATAAATATGTTGTCCAGGATTGCAACACCAAGAGTTTACTGACAACACTACGCAGACTGCTCAGGAAGTGCTGTCAGTAGTGACTCAACCTCTCATACACCATTTAAGTGTTTTATAAGGGTGACTAGGAGAAAAACAGCAGTCCCCCTACATTGCAGTGTTTATTTCTGGCAAAGTAAACAAATAAAAACAAAACAAAAAAAAGCTCTGTGGTGTGCCAATCCCAGCTCCATGACAAATACCAAACTAGAACCCATGAGCTTACGCTACCTGAATTAATTCACGGAGCTAATATTTGATCTCACTTCACCAATCCACTGGATTTTTTCTCATGTTAATGACTTTGCACTTCAGTAAAAAAATTTTTAAAACTTCATTACTGTTACTATAGAGCATGTATGCTCCTCATCTAAGCTTTCCAAATGAATCTCAATAGAGGAGGCACTCGTCTTAAAGTACCTCTTATTTATACATTTGCCCTTTTATATAGCTTTTGTATTGAAGTCACCCAAGGTCATGTTGTATGTACATTAACTGTATAATGTAAGATATTAAAGTTTTTGAAAATAACCTGCTAAATGCTAGTGTTTGACTAATACAGCACTTCTGTTAGACACAGGTATGACATTTAAAAAATATTAGTAAGCAAGCAGTGAGCAATTTTGGAGATAATGGATATTGTCAGGCAAAAACAATCTGAGTACCAAACTATATTTATTGTATACAGTAGTAAAGGACAACAAATGTACAAATCAGAAGAGAAAGAGGAGACCACGCGTGTGCTGATTCAGCCTGACACATGGATACCAGTCAGCAGGAAGTGAAAAACAAAAGAAGATGGAGGAGTAAATAAGATCTGTGTGAATTTCACCTCCGTCACAGACAGCCACAAAACTTCTTTTTGCTTGAAGGTAATTGGTTTGGGAATTTTAAAAGAAACCTAAAGTAGTACACTTTGCTGCCAATGTCTGTCCCGTCAGTAAGGGAGGGGCGACAACTCTAGACCTCTGCTGTCCAATCAGGGAGGACGTGCAGGGTTTGGTCCAGCACCTCCCCACTGTCAGGGTGGTGAAACCAGGCTTTGATGGAGACTCGCTTCAATCTCGGCCCCCTTTTGTTAGTTTGAGTGAGGCACTAAAAACAAACGTTTAATATCAGAATTCTGGGCGTCTCTTTAGCTATCGGACATAAAATAGAATCTAGACACTTAAAACTGCATGGGAGACAAATTAGGTGGAGAGGCAGAGAAAGAAAAATAATCAAAGGAGCGGGTGTGTGCGTCTCCTGCAGAATACATAATACATACAGACAACATAAGCATGGACCATTTCTTTATCGGACTGGGACGTACGGGTGGACAGGCAACTACGGCCTGGCTTTCTAGCCATCATTACAACAGGAGATGCAACAGGCAGCTTGCATGGATGTGGCCATTTTGAATTCTGCCCCAGGGCAGCCATCTTAGGTTTGCCTCCGAGACGCATGCCGCCTCACAGATATCTTTAAATATCGAGAGAGAAAAATGGAGGAGGGAAAGAAAGAAAGGAGAAAGAAGGAGGGGGGGAGCCAGAGTAAGAAGCAGAACCACTCTGTGGGACTCAGGAGGGGTGTTTGGAGAAAATAGTCAAGAGGGGGAACAGAAAGAGTACAGATGATGGTGATAAACATTTGGAGGAAAAACGAGTCGAAATAAACCGGTCGCACGTGAGCCCGCTTGATGGGAGGGGTTTAGCCAGAACCGCCCGTTTGTTGCTGAAATACATCGATAGTGTCCTCATCCTCCATCTCCAGCTGTTGAAGAGAAGAGAAGTGAACACAGCACTGGGGCACCATCACCGTGTACATACATAGAAAAGGGACATCTCTCCACCTTTCTATAAAGCACCCAACCCCCAAAAGTGACCGGCATGAATAATTTTTTCAAGTCTCATTACAATTGTAACTGGTGTCAGACTTACTTTGCTAAACTGTCATCTTAATGTACTTCAAATTCATAAACAAATGAATGAATGATGTGAACGGGGTCAATTAGAAACTAAATTTTGCTGCCAAGAGCTTTAAATGTGGAGCCAATTCATTCATGTCTAAATATTCAGAATGCATTATCGTTTCTGTGCATAATGTGTACGAGCAATCACTAATGTTAAACTGGCTTCAGGTCAGGCTATTTATTTATGCTTGCAGTCTGCTACAGGTATATACCTATGCAAAATTACACAAGAAGGCCAATGTTTATTCTAATAAAAAACGTGTTCCATTACTGATGTCTGGAGGATTTACACACCGAGTAAGCATGAATAAAAATACTGTAAGTAATAAAAAGCATAATACATTACTTCACGCTTACCTGTGCGGGTGTATCTGTTTCATTTATTGGCTGTCCATCAAACCTAAACCTAATCTGTCTTATTGACAATCCCTGCAAGACAAAGATTATGATAGACTTAGATAAATATGCAGACAGACTTTATGCAAGTGACACCCCTCCCACATGCCCCCTAGAAAAGCACAACATCCACAATTAATCAAACCAAACACACACACCTGTCTTTCGCAGTACGCTTTCATTAATTTGCTGAGGGGCGTGTGCCTTTTGATTTTGAACTGGACCACCGAGCCATCCTGTCCCGCCACTTTCAGGTTGATATGGTCGTTCTCGGTCTTCACTCCCTCCTGCAGGAAACAGAATGAAACGTTAAAAGTCCTCCAGCATTTACACATCGAATGGAATGTAAATAGTCATTTAGCCAAAGACCGCATGGTGTACGAACTACTCTTTCAGAAATTGTTGTTTCTTTTTTTTTAATGCATGGTGTATTTAAAGTATATTAAATATTTTGAACTAAAGCCGAAAAATAAAAAAAAAGTTAAACTAGTAACGTGACTTGTTACGAAGTTCGCGCAGCGTGGCTCCGATTCAAAAGCAGCCTTGGCGCAAACACGCCGCACAAATCTCCGAAGACCGGCGGGTTCGTGTCCAACGAGATGCACCACGTTCAAATATCGAGGCACCATCATTTATCTCGGCGACTACGCGGAGCGGCGCGGTGAGTTACCGCCGCGGCCCTGCGCCATTTTCGCATCTGGTGCAGCACAGCGGCCAGCCGGGCCAGCTCCCTGCGCCACTGACGGCCAGGCGCAAACTGGCCTCGTCTGCCGCTGCGCTTCAAATGAATGAAACTTTTTCATTTTATCTTAAGCAAACTCACGTTATCGACTACATTTGATTGGGGTACCGAGGGCGGATTGGCGCTATCGGGCCAACTCCGCTGTTCTTGCGGCGTTTTCTACGCCACCGACGTAACGTGGCCGATGAGCGCCAGTTCGTTCTCACAAAGGAAAACCCGCAAAGCGGAGACGCGGAATCACACTTCGGAAAATGGAGAAAAATCGCGCGGTAGACCCAAACAACGGCGCAGTTTCCGCGGAAGTGGCGCTGAAAGGCCACATAACGCTCGAATTTAACCGCATATATCACGACCGGACGCCTAAAGCGGGTCGGACACGGAGACGCGCCTCGATGTGCACGTTAGCTTCCATTTTCCCGCACAAATGCGCATTCTGCCGTCTACACCAAGGTTGCACAAAAATGAAAACAGAACTCGGCCGCGCACACGTCCGCAAAACTCAGGTTCGCTCTGAGCGCGAAGGCCCCACTCACCTTGGGCTTATCCTCGGACATTTTCGCAGGGGTCTGTTGAATGTGTTTGTTTAATTTTACAAAAGATGCACCTCAACACTGTCCGTCCTCGCAGCTGCCACGAGAACGCGCAACTCTTTAGCTACTCCGCCCGTGATTGGACGCGGCCGGGTCATATGACCAGGCTCTTCGCGAGAGCGCGCGTGCTCGTGCGTGCTTTTCGTCAAATGCTCGGTCTCGTGTAAAACAAAGGACCGCCCCGTTTATGACGAGACGGGGGACCGTTTTTTTTTTTTTTTTTTGACCGGCCCTCGAGTTGCACCGGCCGGTCTTCAAGCGGTTCGTCCGTGTGGACGGGAGTTCCACGCCGTTTATATAGTTTGAATATCGAAGCCAGATGTGTTGGTGCTAAACTCCGCAGGGCAGATCACCTGTACCACAGCCGGGCACACGCTGTGCTAAAGTCTTTAGCTACACTAGTGCAGGCGTCAGGAGTCCATAATTCATGCACTACTTCAGCGAAATATAAACATGTCAGTTATGTTTCTTAAACACACACACACACCTGTCACCTTTTCTAAAACTGCTAAATGTAGCAGCTGTACCAGACTGGCTCTTCTACATATAGTTTACCCAAACTCCCCTGAAGCGATCAAAAATGTCTGTGGGTGCCATGTAGACTTTAGGCAGAGGTTCACCACAGCCCCCAGCTCTTTCTCAGGGGCTTATTTGTGCGTTTGGGCCTCTGGTCTTAAAATTTCCTAAAGTTGCTTATGTCAACATGTTTTGTTTTTAAAAAAAAAACTGAATTTGAAATGTGAAGAAAGATGCGACAGGTAGCTCCAGACCCTAAAAACCCCACTTGCACTGACAGTAATGAATAAAGAAACAAAAAAAAAATCCATTAGGTTTCATATAAAATATTTTTTATTTAACACAATTTTTTTTGTTCTAATCGGCAAACCTGACACATCAACTTAAATAAACATTAAAGTTTGTGGAAAGCCTTAACAATAAACGATTCACAATTAGAAGAAAACTCCTAGCCAGAGACTTTCACTAAGCTTTTTAAAAGTATATACAGCCAAGATGTGAAGTACACGTATCCACAAACACAATAATCACACAATCAGATTTAAGTCCAGCTGTTTGTCCAGCATCGATTTAGGGCATTATGGCACAATACCGCAAATCACATTCTGAGACTGTACGTTCAGGAAGACAGAGGCAATCGGAGAGATAAAAGCTGACTCATTTAGGGGTTCCAGGGCCAACTGGTGGGATGCATGGTGGCTCTGCGCTCTCTTTAAGCAGGGTTCTCAAACCGAGAGTAAGGGCTTGCTCGGCTAAGACCTGGAGGGGTGAGAGAGAGGGGTGAGAGAGAGGGGTGTGGAGGGAGGAGGTAGAGAGAGGGGTGAGAGGGAGGGGTGTGGAGGGAGGAGGTAGAGAGAGGGGTGAGAGAGAGGGGTGTGGAGGGGTGAGAGAGAGGGGTGAGAGGGAGGAGGTAGAGAGAGGGGTGAGAGGGAGGAGGTAGAGAGAGGGGTGAGAGAGAGGGGTGTGGAGGGGGGAGAGAGAGGAGGTAGAGAGAGGAGGTAGAGAGAGGAGGTAGAGAGAGGGGGGAGAGAGAGGAGGTAGAGAGAGGAGGTAGAGAGAGGGGTGTGGAGGGGTGAGGAGCGGTGAGAGAGGAGGTAGAGAGAGGGGTGTGGAGGAGGGAGAGAGAGGGGTGTGGAGGAGGGAGAGAGAGGGGTGTGGAGGAGGGAGAGAGAGGGGTGTGGAGGAGGGAGAGAGGGGTGTGGAGGAGGGAGAGAGGGGTGTGGAGGGGTAAATTATTACAGAACACAGACTTTTGGGAGTATAACATTCTAAAGACCATCGCTTTGTGTAAGTGAGTAGTGGCAGCACCCTTAAGAGTGATTTCATGAAAATTTCCATCAGGTTCTTTAAGCAATGCCATAAATAGACTTCTGTTTCTGCCCACACCATTGTTGCCCTGTCATTTAATAACTTCCTGCTTCCTTTACCACCATGTTGGAAAAAAACTTTCATACCTTGTATTAATAAAACAAATAATAAAAGCATTACAATAAACCACAACTCAGAGATGGATTAGCACGAAAGTCTTTTACCATATTTCTTCCGAATTTCATCATGTCTGGCCTTCATTTCAGCTTTCCTGTAAAACAAATAAATAAATAGTGATATATATACACATACACACACATTTTTGTTTGTCTTATCCTGTCAAACCAGTTTGTACTAGAACATTTTTAGTGACGTTCAACTTCACACTGGCATGTCTCCCTGTAAACCATCCAAAGGATAACACAGAAAACCTGTGTGTGTCTGAGTATTTGTGTAACAATGTCCATAATGAGGCAGAAGACAACTGCTCGCGTGTTTAATTTAATTGACATACAGAGAGTCACTGCAAACAAATGAGAAAAACCTGACAGGGAAGATAAAGAATGAAATCAACAAATGAAAAAAACAAAAAAACAAATTGCATTTAACTGCATAAAAAATGGCCCAACCCTTGGAAACACGTCCTTGAGGAATTATTGGAATTACTTGAATTTAGGATTCCTAAATCGAACGTATTAAGATTTGGATTCATAAATGTACCGGCTGTCCTGTTTGATCTTCCTCTTTTCTTCCTTCTTCTGCATGTGATGCTCAAACGCAGCAGATCTGTGAGGAACGACAGGACAGTTGAGAGCGTGAGGAACGGCAGGACAGTTGAGAGCGTGAGGAACGGCAGGACAGTTGAGAGCGTGAGGAACGGCAGGACAGTTGAGAGCGTGAGGAACGGCAGGACAGTTGAGAGCGTGAGGAACGACAGGACAGTTGAGAGCGTGAGGAACGACAGGACAGTTGAGAGCGTGAGGAACGACAGGACAGTTGAGAGCGTGAGGAACGACAGGACAGTTGAGAGCGTGAGGAACGGCAGGACAGTTGAGAGCGTGAGGAACGGCAGGACAGTTGAGAGCGTGAGGAACGGCAGGACAGTTGAGAGCGTGAGGAACGGCAGGACAGTTGAGAGCGTGAGGAACGGCAGGACAGTTGAGAGCGTGAGGAACAACAGGACAGTTGAGAGCGTGAGGAACGGCAGGACAGTTGAGAGCGTGAGGAACGGCAGGACAGTTGAGAGCGTGAGGAACGGCAGGACAGTTGAGAGCGTGAGGAACAACAGAAGTGTTCATGTGTCCATCTTTCCGTCCTCGCCCATGACGGGCCCCGCTAGGATCTCCCTGATTTGTCTCACATTTCAGGGCCGAGTTACGCCAAAAAACCCACCGATACGTGTTCCCAAAGAGCATGTTCTGAGTCACACATCCTGCACTCCAGGACGTGTAAGCGGGCATTAGCGGACTGCTCTGTGGACATGTGTGGACAGCGTCCTGCACTCACCCGCAATTCTCACACTTGCAGCAGCAGAACAGACAGACGAAGAAGGCGATGATGATGACCGCCGCCACCACGGACAACGTAATGATCAGGATCTGGAAGTTCACTGAGGAAGGAAAGAAGTCAAATTATAGAAACAATTACAGCCTGGAGCACCGACATTTTTCATTTTTTAAAACTATTCCCCAAAAAGCTTCCACTGTATGTATATTAAAGGTGCATCCGAGGGTTTTTTATTGGGGGGGGGGGGGGGGGGGGGTGGGGGTGATCTTACTTGAGCAGAGGCCCCAACGTGCATCGTTCAGTGGACACAGGGCGTGGGGGGGTAGGATCGTTTTGACGGGGTAGGTTACACATGATTGGGTCTTTATACACCACAGACACTGTGAAAGAAAAAGATCAGATCATCAATTGGTCAATTAGGAACTGCACCTCACAATGTTATAATATAGTGATCAGTTTTATCGTTGACTCCCGTCTCTGATCTAAAACCCAGAGATACTGCCGAAGCAGACATGATAACATTGCCAAACAAATATTACACAATGTTTCTTCCTTTAAGGATATTCACAGCATAAAAGGTGTTAAAGTACTCACAGCTTCGGAGATGTTTTCTTAAATAAACTTCACTTACTCACTAGTTATTTCTCAGTCATTGCCCACAATTGCAAATTTTGGTATTTTCCACACACACCAACACACCGGAGTGAATTTATCAGCTTACAAGGTCTCACATCTGAGTATAAAATAAAGAATGGTGCAGTCCAGTGGAGAATGAGGAGAAACCCTGGAACACCAGAATGGTACAGTCCACTGTAGAGCACTCATGTTTGGCTATAATCTTGTTATATTATTATGTTTTATTACTATAGTATTTGGTTTAATTATACTAACTAAAATATTTGCAGGATTGGAGTGCTGGACAAAAAAGTGAAATTAATTGTTTTTTTAATAAAAAACAAACAATAAAATCTGTATTTAGCTTTCAATTAACCTTTCACTTTGACTACAATTAGTAGAAATAGGACACTGTTCTGAAACATGACATCCATCTAAACCTAAGATATTACTTTGCTTCATTAATATTGAATGCATCAGCTTAAAGTATTCAATGCTATTTAGGAAGCAGGGCATTACAGGGCTTTGAGGTAATACAGATTACACTGTACGGCTTGATGTTTACAGATCAGACTATACAAAGGACACTGTAAAGAGAATGCCAACTGAAAATTACACAATATGTTGAGAGGCAGACAGAAAGTGTGTGTATGCACACATGTTATTTCTTTCAGCATGGAAGAGGTTCTGTCTCAAAGCAGGGTACAGATCTCTTTTCAATGTTATCATGACCAACTGTTATTGTTTGCGTTTCACTTTAGATTGGTCACTGGTGAGCAAACTCCCCCCCCCCCACCCCCAACAGAAATCACCCACAGGTGGTAAGCAACACAGTAACTTTTACACGCCTGAGCAGGCCTTCGATAGGCAGACCCTGATAAGAGTCTCAGTTCACGGAGATAGACTGACTTCCCAAACGTCTAGGCAAGAATCTCACTGAACAAGAATTCACCGACCAGAGAATTTGGGCCTGCGCTAACCCAAAGCAGACAACAGGAAAAGAACACAAGGAAAGACAGCACACACACACACACACACACACACACACACACAATGCACAAGCATGCATGCTACCCAAACTTGTTTCCCAGGTGAGGTGAGTGGCAGTGTGACAGTGTATGGCGTGTACACACCCACAACTCCTAGTCATTCCACACACTCTGAAGGTCAAAGCAGTCCCTCTCCTCTCCTCTCATTTCTCTCAGTCTCCACTTCACACGCTGTTCAAATCTCTTTCACCCTCACACATACATATATGAAGAATGCACAACTGCACACGCAGGCATACAAACAAGACAACCCACTACTGTGATTGGTGGCAGGTCATTAAAAGAATCTGAAGAGGTTTCATTAGTTCCATAAATACATAAATAAACCTACGGCCCACTTACAGACACATTACTTAAACACTGCTCACAGCTTGTTCCGTTGTTCTTCTCACAACCTACAGAAAAACAGAGGACGAAAAGAGAGTTACAAAATGGACACCTAGGTTGTCTGTTCGGTGTATACACCTTCGTTGGACCTCACGATGTCTAGATGCATCTGCCCATCCTAAAGGCATAACAAAAGTTAACAAACGGTTAAAATGATGATTAAACGATTAATCAAAGTTCTGTGATATCGGCTGAAATAGGTCACTGCCGCCTGTTAACCCGGCCAATGAAAGAACATTATAGTGTTTCTTCTACTGTATGCAGATGGAGACAAACACATCATTGTTTTTTATTTTAAAACTGCACTGAGAAGGTGTAAATACCACACTAATTCTGACAACACGCTGAACTGTTTAGACCCCATATTCGATTAAAATGCTACACAAACGTACAACTAACCTGAGAAAATGAGTCTCCGAAATAAAATAAGACATGAGAAAATGTGCTTTTAAGTCTCTTACTTTGGCCAGGTGCGGCAGTCTGCGCCAAGATTACGTCCACACAAAAAAGTAGTACAGCCAGGGAAACAAAATAACGTAATCCCATGTTTTTCTTTTTAAAACTCTAAAGCCAAACGCAATATTTGTCCCAGAGGTTTGTTTCACCTTAAGAAAATCACATTAGCAGAATTGGACATGCGCTTCTACTCGCCTGTTACCAGCACACTTTCCGCATAACAAGTTTCTACTTTGGGCCAAATGGGCTGGGTTACGTGGTCACATGATCTCCGTCAGAAACACTTTCTGTTTATTTATTTATTTATTTATTTGTTTGTTTGTTTGTTTGTTTACGCCTGAGGTTCTGTAGTTTAAGAACTGCATTATAGCATTTTAATCGATAAGCGACGATTGTGTATCCTACGGCCAGAAATGAGATGTCCAACATATCTAGTGATAGCTATGCAACCGCCAAACATCTTATATCCATCTGAAATATTACTTGTACATCATTAAAGTTAAACAAGTCAAATAACTCAAATATATTTGATTTATTTGACTTGTTTAACTTTAATGATGAGGATATTTTAGTCATAATCCACTATAAATTAAAATCGTCTCATGGATGTGAGTCAAGCTGATGATATTTCGTTATTTCGTGAGTCTGATGTGCTCTACACTGCACGAACGATCCATATTCAAACATTTTTACCTGTATGATGTCATATTTCTAAAGAATTCTGCTTAAAAACCCGTTTGAAATTTAGACCAACTAAAGGTTTGAAATGCAATGTTGCTGTAAACATGACAATATGTTTGTCTAATAAATATTTTATTAGAAATTATTGCGCACGGAAAGAAAAGACGGTATGTAGCCTTAACTACAAAGGTCAATATTTTAAAAACATATGAGAAGAACGTAGAAAATATGTTATGGAAATGATTTTCAGACTAGAGCAGGAAGCTCACAAGGCCAAATATGTTGCCATGGATTGATGAGTCAAAGTGTCCCATGTTGGTAGGATGCAGAGTGGAGATCTGCTTTTGTGATTCCTGGTTCTCCTCTGTTGTTTGCACAGGTGGCATGGTGATCCATTGGGGTTGCATTAGCTGTGTTAGTCATTTATACCATGTCTGTGACACCTTCTACCAGCAAGGCTGTCCTGACACACATAAGAAAGACGTCACCAGCAGGGCTGTCCTGGCGCACGTGAGAAACACGTCACCAGCAGGACTGTCCTGGTGCACGTTAGAAACACGTCACCAGCAGGGCTGTCCTGGTGCACGTGAGAAACACGTCACCAGCAGGGCTGTCCTGGCGCACGTGGGATTCATGTCACCAGCAAGGCTGTCCTGGCGCACGTGAGTAACACATCGCCAGCAAGGCTGTCCTGGTACACGTGAGTAACACATCACCAGCAAGGCTGTCCTATCACACGTGAGAAACATGTCATCCCTCCATTGCCCCTCAGCAATGGGAAATGTGCATCAGAGTTGTGCAAGTATAATCTGGCAACAGAAAGAAGTAAATCTCAGCTGATACTAATGATCTGTCCTGCAAGCTGCACTCATTTTGAGGTTTATGAATATTGCTTGGTTTTGTATATTGTAATATACTGTCATTTTCAGATGTTTCCGAACACTTACACAACAATTAACTACTATGAAAAGACTTAGCTTCCAGTGTGTGCTAACATTTTAAAACCAAAATTGTACAATTACACCATCACTGTCACACATTTAAGTCCACATGACATCACACAAAATTACACAAATATATTACTCCTGTGATAAATTCCAATAATTTATTAAAGCATTTTGTAAAGCCAGTTACAAAAAACAAAAAACTCAACAACAAAAACAAAAACAAAATCTCTCTTTTAAACAAGCAGGTATTATTATTTGTATTCTTTATATAGTAATATATCAACAGCAATGAGTAAGATTTACATTCAGGCCCTTTTTGGCTGCCTGCAGCTAAGCAAGGACCCTACAGTAAAGAGTCAAAGAGAAAGGACCACCCACATATTTGTGTGTGTGTGTGTGTGTGTGTGTGTGTGTGTATACATGTATCTGAGCAAGAATCTCAGTACGTTTGCATGCATGTAAGTCTATTTACTGTAAACGTGTTTGTGTGTGTGTGTGTGTGTGTGTGTGTGTGTGTGTGTGTGTGTGTGTGTGTGTGTGTAATAAACATATACTGCTCAAGTAAGTGTAAACGTCCCAGAATGTCTCATAAATGCCTTTTCTCTTAAATGTGAGGCAACACACAACGATGTGGCATTAACGTCTTCCCCCACAAACACACACACACACACACACACACACACACACGCACGCGCACACGCACACACACACAATGGTGGAGGTTTGGATATCGGAGGGTCCCAGGTCAGCAATAATGACTCTTGTCTCTTAAACTCCCTTCCTCATTCTGTTAATATCTTAAATATGAGTAATATATGCCTACATCCACCCTTCTCCACCCCACAAACACCTTTTGGTGCCTTAAAGGACAATCACAACACCCACCCATAACAAGCAGCACCACATACACTTTATTCTCCGCATCGTAACCTTTGTTTTGCTAATTTCACTTTGTTTCATCCTTCAACTTAAAAGCTGTCAGACACACACAGAGGAACTTGCATTACACTGACAAATATAATTGCATATCAAACAGCACAATCACACCAGATACAGTTTTATATTAAAAAACAAACAGAACTGTACAAGCATACTTGGACTTCTGAGTGTTGAGCGGACAGTCATCAGCGTGAGCAGACGTCATGTTAATGTGTGTTTACTGTGCGGTGTTTCTGCCTCTGGGTTTGTCCTGTACACGATTACAGGAGAACGTGACCCGTAAAGGCAGCTCTGCCATACGTGAGAGCCACGCCATGCTAACTCACCCTGGCTATGTCCCATTTGAGGTGAGTGTACATTTAAACTGACTGCAGGGTGTGACCGTTTGAAGCCTCCATACGATAGTACTTAGATCAGTGTCTCAAGCCAAGATAACATTTAGATTATGTCACTTGCAAACTGAGAACCTATGGTAACTTGGAAAAATTGTAATCAATTTTATTATGAAGTCTTTTTTTTTTACCATGATATAATGTTGGTATTTTTCACCTCTGGAGCAGTTGTTTAATGTAAAGGATGTCTGACTTTAAACATAGTGGTTCTTTAAATAAGTGCTTTTACACCTCAAGTTTTATACATGCTGTTTGTCCTTGGTTATGTCAGAAAACCATACCCTCAAACCATCTCTGTGTCCCCTGGGACTGAATAATAACATAAAAAATTGTGGACATTTTCTGTTCTTCTGAATACACGTTTAGTGTTGGGTTTAGTAGTTATGTTGAGTTAGAGTCCAGTAGCTTAGCTCACACTTAATAAAGGCTAATTCTTAACGTCCTTTCTTTTTTAAAATAGATGTCACATGGTGCACAACAGATTTGCTAAAAGTCGTCCTGATTGGACCGTTGGTTCGTATCTGAATGCTGGTTGGTTAGGCTCGGCCTTGCTTGGTGTAATACTGACATGATTTATCCCAGTACTGAGTTGGTTTGGCCTGCCCCACGGAGGACTCAGAGGTATCTAGTGGCTTTCAAGATGGATGTGCAGGTTTTCTGTAGAGTGACTGAAGTTCTGTCACTGAACACTATTGTGCCCTGGTACTGAATATAGAATTTTATACATGTCTATACGTATACTAAAGAGTTTCACTTGCAGAGTTGATATTAGTTTAGCATCCCAAAATGTATTTTTTCTCACCTCACAGGCTGTTGAGTGGAATATACTGATTTTCAATGGAATATAAAATATAATGTTTTAGTTTGACAGTACTGTGTGAGGAGCTTTGAAAGCACACTGACATCAGAACAGTCACATCAGTTGCTGTTTACAATGGCTCTCCAGGTTGTCTCTGTTCGTCTGATCTCTGGTCAGTCCCAGGACATACGTGTCAAGAGATGTACGGATCTCCTGGCTGACTTATGCTGACACTGACGCAGGAGCTCACAAGATGGCCGCCAGGGGCCACGGCATTACAAAATGGCTCTGCACGTGTCTGATAGGGGGGAGAGTCCACGTGTGTGTCGCCAGCGTAGTGACGGGAGAATGAGAGGAGACGCAGGAGCACAAGCTCACACACGTGTCGGGTCTCTGGGACACAGCTGGAGGTAACATCTCCCAACACCTGATCACTTACACAGAGGAGTCCGTAATGGAAGGCTGGTGTGAAAGAGGAGAGAGAGGAGACCGGCTGGTGCTGGCAGTGGAGAAGGGCCCCTGGGGGCCGCAGGGCTTACAGTGACTGTGACAGGTCTGCTTGTGCTTTGTAGTGAGGCAACTAGTCCTAAATCATTAGTACGAAACAGGCAGCAGTGCAGTGTTGCATTCTGGGTAGATAAGACAAAGAGTTTGATCTGAGGTGGGATCTGATAGTGTTCATCTCTCTCTCTGTGTCTCTCTCTCTTTCTCACTTCTCTCATCCATGGTTAGCACACGTCTGGTCATGTTTCTCAATCAAACACGGACACTCCCTCTGTCTCATCAGTGCTCCGCCTTCTCAAGGGAAGCTGTGATCCGATTGGCTGGTGTCGATCACCTGATCCAGGCACTGCTGGAGCTCGTCACGGACATGACGCTGCAACGCTTCTTAACAATCATGTTGATGTACGCCTTCATGATCTTGGTGATTTCACCCACCTGTAGGAGAAACACACACGGGCAGTTGTCAATTCCAGGGACTTGACTAATGAAACACATCAGTGAGGTTAAGAGTACAGTCAGTGATTTCAAGCCAGAAAACTTTTTGTAATATCTGCAGAATTGTCCTTGCATTCAAGCAGCAAGATTACGTAAAAAGCACATGATTCTTTGGAGGGAGGGGTGAACTGAAGTATTTGAGTGCAGAAGGTATTTGAGCACAGGAGGTGTTTGAGTACAGTAGCTATCTGTCTTTGTCTAGCTGTTGAGTTTTCAGCTAGATTCAGCGTTCAAATCGCTGACTGTACCTTTAAGAATCCGCATTATTCAAATGATCTCTGTGTTCAGGTAAAGCTCTACTTTAAAGAGAGCCACGCTTTATCCAGGTCAGTCAGCAAAGGTTGTTCAACTCATATTTTAGGATATAAACGGAAACGACTGGAAGGCAGAGCTGGAGTTGACATGCTCACCTGAGAAGTTTCAAAAAACATCTCCCTCTCGTCGACGGTGATCTTGTAGGTGCTGGGCTGTGGGGCACCAAAGAAGACGATGTGCTCGTACTGGAAGGTCTCCAGGGGCCGCGGCTCTCCTCTCTTGTACACAGACACGTTCTCCGCGCTCACGCCGAGCCACAGGTCATGGGGGAAGCCTCCTTCTTTACACTGCAGGGGGGCATGTTTAACAAGCCTTAATACACTTTACTGATCACTTATTTATTCAGCAATAGTATTCATGTATGACACATCCAAAACACACACACATGCACTCACACACACATACACACACACAGGAAATAAGCCAGTTGGAGGCACTGTTGAAGCTGAAAGCCCTGTGCTAATTTTAAGCATCCTGTATGTTTTCCATGTTTTCTACATTTTCTGTTTTTTGTTTTTTTATGTTTTTTAGTGTTTTTCTATGTTTTTACGTTTTCAACATTTCCTGCATCTGATTCACTGTCTCGTCTCCCGTGATCCAGGGAGCGGTGCTGTCCAACAGAAGAAACGGTGCCAACATCACACCCGTCCCCACTCCAGACCTGTGAGCCTGTCTGGGCCACGGTTTCCACAGCACTCTGCTGTCCAACAGAACAGCGTCCAGCTTAATCTGTAGCGTCAGCCGAGTCACTCAGCAACAGGCGTCTTGTGCCTGAACTAAAGACAACTCCTCCATCACGTCCCACACTGGTGCTGCCCCGCGGGACAGAGCCTCACCTCCACGTCGAACAGGGTGGAGCCGTAACCGGGCCACTCCTTCACCAGGCTCATGTAGTTCAGCATGGCCTGGTGCTGCGGCATCCCCTGCAGGCGGTTCCACTTCTCCAGCACGCTGGTCAGCGTGGCCGACATCTCCTCCTTCACAAACATCTCCAGCATCTGCTCCTCCTCCGCCTTCTGCTTCTTCAGAGAGCCCGTCTTGAAGCTCCGCCGCAGGGTCCCGTCCAGGAAGTTGGCCCTCCGCCGCTCCAGGGTGTGGCCTCCGGGCCCCACGCTCACGGCCCCCGGCACGCCCGACCCGCCCGCCTTGGTGGACTGGAGGATGCGTGTGCGCAGACGCCCGACCGGGTAGACGCTGCTCAGACTCCAGGGTGTGCGCGCCACGTCACCGTGGATGTACTGCAGACGCAAGGCGGCCAGGTGCTGCAGGGTCTCCTCCGGGGCGGGGAAGTGACCACTGATCAGACTCTCATGAGCCTGGGAGGGGAGAGAGATGGAGGGAGGGAGGGAGAGAAAATGAGAGAGAGAGAGGGTGAGAGAGGGAGACGGGGAGAGGGTGGGATGATAAGGAGACGCAGAAAAGAACGATCGGTTGCTTGGTTGTTGTTCATTGTCGTGGAATTCATTCCTGTCTCTGTTTATCACGCGATTTGATTGTTTTCCGAGTTCATAAAACATTCACCTGTTCAAACAGGAAGGCAAACTCCACCCCCTCTCTGGGCACACTCTCCACATCCAGGAAGCAGTAGAGTTTAAAATAAAGCCGCCAGGGACCTTCCTCCTCCTCTTCCTCACTCCCTGCCAGCCTGCAATCAGAGGCCACCGTGCCTACAGTCAGTTTCTCTCACATATAAGCACAAGTGCTTTACCAAACTAGCTCAGTGGACTCAGTTCCTGTAGAACCATTCACCAGATGTTATCCATGGTGGTCTTCCTGATAGATATAGGTTATAGGTTATAGGTTATATTATGATATTTGTACAGCTTTCTGAAATGATCCACTATGTGAGTGTAGTGGCGTAGTAATGTGTAATGAGGCATGGTCACAGTCGTGTGTACCTCTCAAACTTAGCCAGCATGTCCGCTACGATCACGCGGCTCTCCATGGCACGACTCTCCACCTTGTTGTGCTCGAACAAAGAGAATAAGTTGCGGCTGGTGTCCATGGCCAAACCACGAATCAGCTTCTCCACCACCTGCAGAAAGGTGCACAACATCAGAAACGCATGAACACTGTGAAGATGCTGAGGGTGATGGTGTGGTGCAAAAAGTGTGCCCATGATTCCTCTCTCTCTCTCTCTCTCTCTCTCTCTCTCTCTCTCTCTGTCTGTTTCTCACTCTCTCTCTCTCTCTCTCTCTCTCTCTCTCTCTCTCTCTGTCTGTTTCTCTCTCTCTCTCTCTCTCTCTCTCTCTGAGTCTCACCTCTCCTGCAGTTGTGTGAGAGTTGATGGAGATCTTGCAGGACCCTCCACCGTGGCAGTACACCGTGGTGCTCATCTCCTGCCTGGTCAGCAGGGCGGCGATCTCCTCCTGAGAGGGCACAAACTCCCTCGTCTTGGTCTTCTTCAGGGACTCACTGATGAAGTGGGAGTAGCGCTCGATCTCGGTGCCCGGGTAACGCTCCCTGACCCTGAGAGTCAGATTACAGTTCTCCGCTCAGAACAAGAAACCTGAACAGTGCGTTCTCTCACGATATCAGTATTACCACAGACGTACAGCAGGGTGGGCCGGTCCAGACATCGATAAAGGGCAACAGAAGATACTGCTTACCTCTTGAGGTGGAATCTGAGGTAGCGCAGTATGGCACGACTGGGCAGGAAGGTGCAGCTCATGCAGGTCAGCAGGTGCCAGTGCGCGCGATTGGCTGGGCTGTTGGGCTGAGGCACGTGATTGGTCTGCTTGATCAGCTGACAGTAGACCTCATCGCGGAGGGGCTTCAGGTCGTGGCAGGTCTGCAGGATGCCCTGGATGATGGCGATGGGGTCTGCCACGATCTCCATCTCCTGCAGCGAGTTGAAGATCCTCACCGCCTCGTCCTGGAGACTGCCGTAGCCCTTCCCTTTATGCACTGCCAGAGAAGGAGAGCAGTAAGAACCAGGAGACGTACTGGTACTTTATTTGAGTAATAGCTGTTTAAAATCGGGCCATCCACTCCAAGTGGGTTTTCACCAGTTTTCACAAGAGGAACAGAAGCTGTCAGGGGAGCCTGAGGTCATGCTAGTGTCGCTCCGTCAGTGAGGGTGTGGAACTGACCATCGGCTCTCCTGGCCAAAACAGGACGAACCCATGACTCAACACGTTCTGTTGCTCCACCACGACTCAACACGTTCTGCTGCTCCACCATGACTCAACACATTCTGTTGCTCCACCACGACTCAACACGTTCTGCAGCTCGACCACGACTCAACACGTTCTGCAGCTCGACCACAACTCAACACGTTCTGTTGCTCCACCACGACTCAACACGTTCTGCTGCTCCACCATGACTCAATACGTTCTGCTGCTCCACCACGACTCAACACGCTCTGCTGCTCCACCACGACTCAACACGTTCTGCAGCTCGACCACAACTCAACACGTTCTGCTGCTCCACAATGACTCAACACGTTCTGCTGCTCCACCACGACTCAACACGTTCTGCAGCTCGACCACAACTCAACACGTTCTGCTGCTCCACAATGACTCAACACGTTCTGCTGCTCCACCACAACTCAACATGTTCTACTTGCTCTTTCTTTCTTCCCAAACCTGGCTCACCAAATCCATCCCCAATGGTGGATTACATCTGCTGGGCTTCCGGCTGCACTGAATGGACCACGGAACATGTCAGGAAAGCCGAAAGTTGCTTCTACATCAATGGAGGTTGGTGTACAGATGTCACGGTGCACGTAAATACTGCAACCTGAACTTGGAGACATGAACTGTAAGCCATTTCATTCACCATCAGAGTTTTCTTCTTTCGTCCTGGTTGGAGTTTACACCCTCCAGTGACCAACGTGAACAACACACCGTAACACAACCAGAGAACTGTTGTGGAACAAAAACATGAGGGCTCACGTTACACAACCCTTAAGGCCTTTTAGCAGAGTAAAATGATACCACAAACTGACAGAATTTTGACAGCATATGAAATGTCCCAACACGTAAAATCTCTCCCAGCAGATCTGGGACTCTGATCACTGTTTGGTTCATCTTACCTAAGTTCATACCTAAGGCTGTTTTGACTTTTATGAACTAGAGTGATTTTTTAAGCTGGTGACCTGGATGAACTGACTAACACTGCAACACTGAACATCAGATTTATGAAGACATATGAAGGGGCCAAACCAGGACCCACTGCACTTACTACAATAACAAGCCATGATTCACAACCAGACTAAGACTTCATCAGGCAGAGAGGACACCTGCAGAACTGGGGACATTGTCTTGTACAGGCGGACCAGTGACTCACAAAGTAGACCAGAGTGCCTTATAGAAGCTCCAGTGAGAAGCAGAAAAGCAGGTTTTCAGCCAACGGCTCCATCAGTGAGGCCTGAAATACATCATGAATGACAAAGAGCCGGCGTCACTCACTCCACCCACACTGAGGGAACCAAAACCTGGCTGACGACCTGAATGTCCTGAATGTTTCAGAGGGACAAATTCACACCCTTCACCCATTTCAGGCCAACAGCAACAACCCCCGTCTTAGCCCGGGTGACCGCTCAAGTTTCTAGGAACAATCTCCCAACAACTGAAGTGGGACACCAACAAACAGGCAGGAACATCATTACTTATTCCTCACACCCTGAACACGAGGATGTGACCTTTCACCTCCGCCCTCTGGCAGGGGTTACACCCTGGACACCAAAACTAGCAGAGACAGGAGACAGTTGCAGTCATGGCCTGGCGGTTAGGGAAGTGGTCTTGTGACCGGAGGGTCGTGGGTTCGATTCCCAGACCTGAGGCCATGACTGAGGTGACCTTGAGCAAGGCACCTAACCCCAACTGCTCCCCGGGCGCCGGGCTAGGGCTGCCCACCGCTCTGGGCACATGTGATCCACAGCCCTCTAGTAATCAGTAGTGTGTGTGTGTGTGTTCTGACTGCACAGATGGGTTAAAAGCGGAGGACAAATTTCGATTGGGGTGTAAAAATCACAATTGACAAAATACGGCACATTTCATTTCATTTCATTTTTCTCCCCGTTCACCTCAGATGATCTCCTGCACTTCAGACAACAGACCTGATTCTGGTTCTGATTAACAGAATCTTTTCTGCAGGCAGTTGGGGGTGTGATAAACAGAAAGATGGAAGGTCATAACAGTCAAATATAATGTGTGTTTGTGAGAGTGCACAGATAAGGGGGGGGGGTACGCGTTAGCTCCTGCCTGCAAGGTCGGAGGGCATCGTCACGGACACTCACAGTGGCTGCTGACCTCCCCGTAGGGCAGGGGCAGCAGGGGGGAGTGCAGGGGATGCTGGGTATATCTGAGGATGGGGTTCCTGCGGTACATCTGCTCCACCGCCTCGGAGTTCACGCTGTTCTCCTACAGAGGCCAAAGGTCAAAGGTCATGGGAAGGAGCTTTGTTCAAACCTTTATTTAAGGTTAAGACTTTTCATCTGTTCATCTGTTTCATGATTCAGAAAAAATAATCACGTTTCAGGTTTAGCCGATAACTCAGACCGCTTCTGTTCCCGCCTTTACCTTGATGTCTCTGATGAGCTGCTGTGTAGGGGTCTCGATTGGCGGCTTGTTGTCGATGACGCCCTGGATGGTCGACGCCCACCTCATGGCGTCGTTCAGCTGCTTGGTGTACAGTCGGTACGAGTGTTTCCGCCCATGAACTATGAGGTTCCAGTATCCTGCAGCGTTAGCAGCAATCAAATCAGCAGCACACACAGTTCGGTTTAATGGAAGAGGAAAGTCTCTACACTGATTTAACAATACATGGTTCACAGTAGGTTAGAACCACAAAACAAACTTGTATGAAATTCACAGATACAAAACGCAGAACAAATGCAATAGATCATGAACCATGAACACCTATAATGAAAGAGAGTTTGATAAATAATCCCACTGTGGATCCAAATGTATCCAACTGGTATGCACTGGTACTGGTACTGGTACTGGCACTGATACTGGTTTCACGAGCACATGTCTTGTCCCCATTACTGTACGACACCATCCTTGAGTGCAGAGAATTTCTAAACTAACTCGCCAACATCACATCCGCTGGCCGAAGCCACTAAAACCCGTCGCCCTGTGGGTCTCTCTGGGGGTCGCCCTGGGAGTCGCCCTGGGGGTCGCCCTGTGGGTCTCTCTGTGGGTCTCTCTGGGGGTCGCCCTGGTCCGGTCTACTCACCGGTCTCCTTGGTCTTCTCGTCGGGCTGCACCACTGAACACAGGCTGTTGAGCACTAGCGTGCCCAGCTTGGGGGCGCTGCGTTCGGCTGATTTGTAGTAGTCTAAGGAGGCGCCCGTCAGGACGAACCAGCGCTTCTTCAGCTTGGGGGCGCCACTCTTCGCCCCCGCCTTCACCTCTTTGTGCACCCAACCTGCGGAAACAAGCCCCGTGAACAGAGAACGCTCTTCCTGACACGCCCATGGGGTTAGCCACGCCCCTGGGGTTAGTAGCCACGCCCCTGGGGTTAGTAGCCACGCCCCTGGGGTTAGCCACGTCCCTGGGGTTAGTAGCCACGCCCCTGGGGTTAGTAGCCACACCCCAAAGATGAACAACAACGCCCCAGATGTAAGCAGACACGCCCCTGTGGTTAGTAGCCACGCCCCTGGGGTTAGTAGCCACACCCCTGGGGTTAGTAACCACGCCCCTGGGATTAGTCACGCCCCTGGGGTTAGTAGCCACGCCCCTGGGGTTAGTAGCCACGATCCCTGAGATTAATTACAATGCCCCAGAGATTAGCAGACACGCCCCTGGTGTTAGTAGCCACACCCCTGGGGTTAGCTACGCCCCTGGGGTTAGCTACGCCCCTGGGGTTAGTAGTCACGCCCCTGGGGTTAGTAGCCACGCCCCTGGGGTTAGTAGCCACGATCCCTGAGATTAATTACAATGTCCCAGAGATTTGCAGACACGCCCCTGGTGTTAGTAGCCACGCCCCTGTGGTTAGCTACGCCCCTGGGGTTAGTCACGCCCCTGGGGTTAGTAGCCATGCCCCTGGAGTTAGCAGCCACACCCCAGAGATGAACAACAACGCCCCAGACGTAAGCAGACACGCCCCTGGGGTTAGCAGCCATACATTCACTATCACCATTCACTGTGGTGCAGTGAGACCGACCTCTGAGCACAAACTCCTGGCCCTCGATCTTGGAGTCTCCTTTGGGCTTCTGCAGGAGACTGATCCAGTGGTGCATCTCCTCAGGCAGCTCCGTGTTGCAGTGGATCACCCGGTTGGCCGTGATGATCACGAAGGAGTTGGGCCTAATGGGAACAGACAGAGAGCACCGCTGGTCCAACATCAGAGGAGACATTGTGATGTCCATTATTGTCCAACTCTATCTAGTCAAGAGGAAGACGTGAAGACAGGGCATGCGCACAGACCCGTCTGAC
>NC_135218.1:22978850-22983850 GCF_052324685.1 Brachyhypopomus gauderio | reverse complement strand
AACCAGAGAGTGAAGTGCAGAGGAATATATCGCCAGTTCAAGAACAAAGATCTGTGACAGACTGGAAATCGATAAAGCCACTAATGGTGTGTGTGTGTGTGTGTGTGTGTGTGTGTGTGTGTGTGTGTGTGTGTGTGTGTGTGCATAAATTAAGTCTAGGAAATTTATGTTTTCTTCCTATTAAACCAGTGAGAATGCTTTACAGTGTGAGAGAGACTGTTCTCACACACACACTCCTTCAGTGGCGGTCAATATCTCCTTCACCCTTACATGTACAGAAACACAGATAGAACTGAGGTAGAGACACATTCATTTGAGTTTAATGTTAGTTTATCTCTTTAAGAGTTGAATTACTTACATAAATAAACCCAATGACCTGAAAGCACATTGTGGTCATACAATAAAAGGCTAAATGTTTAGTTATTGCAGCATTTTATTACATGTGTGTTATGACATTCATGGTAAGGCTAAAACATGTCCCCTTGCCTTACATCAGTGATTAGGCTAGCACAGACGATAGCGACACGGTGGCTGAAAGAGCACCCAAAGTCTCATTTTCATTTTAATTAGGTGGAAACTAATGTGTTAGCCCACATTGTGTGTATAAAGGTGGGAATGTGTAGTCTACAAATCCAGTGTGGTTTAGTACAATAGAAATTAGCCTACAGTCTGACTTGACAATGATGATGTATGCTAACTTTAGCATTCATCACCACTGTGGTGTAGTACAGTACTACACCACAGTGGTGATGAATGCTAATGTGCTCACTCTGACAGTACTGTACTGTCAGAGTGAGCACATTAGCATTCATCACCACAGTGGTGTAGTACTGTGTGAATTAGCACGTCAGCTTACGTAACATAATTGTGTAAAACTATGTTTTGGCTGTATGGCTATAGCCCTTTACCCCTAGTGCACCTTCACTTCCTCTTACACTTCCTCTCTGTCCTCTACCTTCTCCACAGAAATACCATGACCTTCATGTTTCCTCTCACACTCCCTCACCTATTCACACTCTTCCTGGCAGGCCTGAAAACGCACCACACACAGTCTGAGGGGACCAACCTCTGAGGGGACTGCGTACTCGAACTGAACTATAATCTTACTGATATTGTAGCAGGTCCATTTAAATGATCAATGCCCACTTAGGCCTGCTCACCTCATGCTTAGTACACACACACACACACACACACACACACACACACACACACACACACACACACACACACACACACATATGGAGGGGGGAGGGCTATGGGAAGGAGATGGAGAGAGAGAAAAGTATATACCCCTGGCATTCTGGATTTTGTGTGAGAATTCAGTGTTCGCTTATTGTGTGAATATAGGTCACATAATTCTATATTTGCACTCTACACTTCATGTTGAACTCTCGCCAAACAAAAGCTTCAGAACATATATAAACACACACACGCACGCACGCACACACACACACACACACACACACACACACACACACACACACACACACACACACACACACACACACACACACACACACACACACACACACACATATTCCCTCTCTTGTCCAGTTAAGCCCTTCTTCTGAATAATGAAGAGATGCATTCTGACCAGTGTTCCTGGGGGAATAATTTCTCTCAGAAATACCAGTGTATCAGCACTAACACTTGCAATATATACGAGACCTACAGGAGACAAGTCACTACTGATCTATCAGTGCTTTTAGTCTCATTGTTTCCATAGTGACTGTTCCCTCCGGTCTCCTGTGAGTGGTACTCGGGTTGGGGGTTGATGTTAGACGAAGAGAGGGGGAGGGGTCATTGGTAGGTAAGTCTGGAGTAAAACCAGCGCTGAGATCAAGCCGGCAGGCTGGGAAGCTCTCACTGTAATACGTTCTGTAGCTAACCACATTCACATTTACAGCAGACGCTCATATCCAGAGTGACGTACACGTTTGCATGTTTGACGGCATGCATGCTCACTGGGAGACAAACCCATGAACCCATGAACCCAGGATCAGTGCTGCCAGAACCGCACGCTACCTGCTACAGGAGATACCGCTGTCTCCACCCTGGGGATCCACAACAACAGCCTGATCTGATACGTTTTCACCCTGGTTTGCCCACCCGGTTAGTGCTTAAGTGATAAGTTATGTTTACAAGACTTGATACAGTGAAATCTGAAACCGGTTCTGCTCCACAACAAATGACTCAGTGCATGACTCCATAGTGATGACTCCGTAGTGATGACTCCGTAGTGATGACTTCATAGTGATGACTCCGTAGTGATGACTCCGTAGCGATGACTCCGTAGTGATGACTTCATAGTGATGACTCCGTAGTGATGACTCCGTAGTGATGACTTCATAGTGATGACTCCGTAGTGATGACTCCGTAGTGATGACTTCATAGTGATGACTCCGTAGTGATGACTCCGTAGTGATGACTCCATAGTGATGACTCCGTAGTGATGACTCCGTAGTGATGACTTCATAGTGATGACTCCGTAGTGATGACTCCATAGTGATGACTCCGTAGTGATGACTCCATAGTGATGACTCCGTAGTGATGACTCCATAGTGATGACTACATAGTGATGACTCCATAGTGATGACTCCATAGTGATGACATGCCTGGATGACATCCAGGTGATGCATCTGTTTCCAACTGAGGTTACACTGTATCTAACAGCACATTCACACAAGTGCTTAGGTGACAAAACCAGATTAAGGATACGTAATGGTGCTGTATGCTTTTTAAGTGAGGGTCTCATCATCTCATTCACACTTCACAAATTAGCCACGAGCTTCCCATGGCTCATAAACGGAGTGACAGCATTAATGGTGAAAACACACGATACCCCAATTACCCAGCTGTGATTTACCCAACCCCCAAATCACAGCTGGAAATTGTATTCATATACACCGGTGTCAGATGCTACGCACAGCTGGAAAAAATATATGGGATGTACTGACAAGGTCAGAACCTGGGGAGCAGGTGGGAGAGGCTACTCAGAGGGGGGATCACAAGGGAGAGATCAGGCAACCCTATGGGAGCCCTGACCTGAGGGGAAGAATATAGTCCATGACGGGATCATTTTGCAGCAGATGGGAATTTAAAGTTTAAAGTTTACAAGACATATTATATTTGCCCATATTAAGATCTCCAGTCTGCTCGTGTCTTCTGTCAGATCTGTAGTGCTAAATGTGTTCACTTGTTAATTATCCTTCATACCAACTTGCATTTCCAGGATATGATCTTTAATATCTTACTTTAAACTCTATAATACACATTCATTTTAGCACTGAGGACCATACAGAGTGGTAAAATATGTGGTTTATTGAGACATTGAGTTTCACCGCTCTCCACAAAAGGGTTAGGTCTCACGGTGGTCTCACTTTGGTCTCACACTGGTCTCATGCTCTGCACACACCAGACTCATGGACTCATGCTCATCCACAGATGCTACGCTGTCCTCGTGAAATGAACAGCCATTTAACTGTTTGCACTGACTGTCCAACTGTCATACATGAGTTATGATGCTGTGGTTGTTATTAAGGAGTCAGTCTGACTGGAGAGAAACCACAGAGAGAAACCGAGAGCAAGACCAAACAAACACGCGTACGTGACATAAACGGACTGATTTAAACTGGCACAGAGGCACAAACCAGCAACCACACACACACACACACACACACACACACACACACACACGCAGTATTGCCCTTTATGAATCAAAACTTGACATATGAGTAAAAGGTTAATTTATTGTGGCTGCCACCATGACAGGTTTGTGTGTGTAAATGGGAAATGGAGAAGGGAGAAGAGAAAGATGGAAACACGTGGAGGGAGATAAAGAACTGAAGCAGGGGGACCAGGTCCTACCTCCCCATAGTCTGTAGAGAGCACCAGTGTTCCCTCCCCACAGGAGTTCACTGTAGAGGGGAGCAAACGCTCCTTCTCCTTCACCCACACACGCGCACCCTGCAACACACACAGCAGAACACAGTGTTATAAACAGCCCATATCATACAGAACCAAGCACATATTATACTGAACCCAGCCCATATTATACAGAATCCAGCCCATATCATACAGAACCCAGCCCATATTATACAGAACCCAGGTCATATTATCCAGAACCCAGACCATATTATACAGAACCCAGGTTATATTATCCAGAACCCAGACCATATTATACAGAACCCAGCCCATATTATACAGAACCCAGCCAGAATCCAGCCCATATCATACAGAACCCAGCCCATATTATACAGAACCCAGCCCATATTATACATAATTCAGCTCATATCATACAGAACTGTTGTGGAAATTCTCCATCATAACAACCAGGGTCTCTCTGTACAGATAGTTACACACCACAGTCAGCAGCAGACTAACACACTACACTAACACACCACACTAACACACCACACCACACTACACTAACACACCACGGTCAGCAGACTGCACAGAAGAGACGCCACATTACAGCCACATTAGAGGAAGACCCAGTCACCCTGACTCCATCCCACATCCACTGAATGGTTTCTGTCTCTCAAACATACACACACACACTCACACAAACACATACACACACAAACGCTCTCACACACACACACACGCTCACACACGCTCACACACACACACAGACACACACACACAAACTCTCTCTCACACACACACACACACTCTCTTCTCCAATTTTGTTGGTCCCAACGCATTGCATTAGACTGGACAGCACATCTGTTGAATAACCTATTCAACCCATTACGTTGTATAAAAACCTCTTTGGGTCAAGCCTTCGTGAGCTCAGACTCACCCCTCACATACAAAACATCATCCTACTCTACATAAACATCCAGTCACCGTGCGGTCCTCATCATCTCAGCGTCCAGTGAGACCGCCCCTGGTGACCCCCGCGAAGCCGGTGCCGACTGCCAAGACTCCCACGGGTCATCTTCATCCCACGGGTCATCTTCATCATGACAAATCCCCCAAACAGGCAACGATTACTC
>NC_135218.1:22968850-22973850 GCF_052324685.1 Brachyhypopomus gauderio | reverse complement strand
CTCTCCCACTGTGACTCTTCCATTGTAACTGTTCTGCTGTGACTCTCCCACTGTGACTGTTTTGCTGTGACTCCCCCACTGTGACTGTCCCACTGAGACTGTTTTGCTGTGACTCCCCCACTGTGACTGTCCCACTGAGACTGTTTTGCTGTGACTCCCCCACTGTGACTGTCCCACTGAGACTGTTTTGCTGTGACTCCCCCACTGTGACTCCCCCACTGTGACTCTCCCACTGTGACTCCCCCACTGTGACTGTCCCACTGTGACTCTCCCACTGTGACTCTCCCACTGTGACTGTTTTGCTGTGACTCCCCCACTGTGACTGTCCCACTGAGACTGTTTTGCTGTGACTCCCCCACTGTGACTCCCCCACTGTGACTCTCCCACTGTGACTCCCCCACTGTGACTCTCCCACTGTGACTGTCCCACTGAGACTGTTTTGCTGTGACTCCCCCACTGTGACTCCCCCACTGTGACTCTCCCACTGTGACTCCCCCACTGTGACTCTCCCACTGTGACTCTCCCACTGTGACTGTCCCACTGTGACTCTCCCATTGTCATTTCTGGTCTTCTGCCCTTGGAGCCTTGAGGTCGGATGATGCACATGTTGTGAGATTCATGGTTGTAAAAGTGATTACATGAGTTACCATAGCTCTGTCAGCTCAAACCTGATGACCAGTCTGAAAGCTCTTTGACAGGTGCTGCCCCTTGCAGTACAGACACCCGATTGATGGTTTTCATATAATTCTATGTAAGTTCTAGAGACTCTGTAAAAACTAGAGACTAAACAGCAGACTGTGTAAACTCTATAGACTATGTAAACCCTAAACACACTGTAATCCCTTGAGATTGTGGTGCAAAAAAACAAAAACAAAAACCGATGGTCAGCTTCTGAAAAACTAGATGCGTGGCACACAGCAGCCATGCCACGCTCAGATCTCTTCCACATCCTGGCATTTGATAAGAACATCAAATCCGGCTCTTCACACATGCCTGCATGATTTCACACATCGCACTGCTGCCACGTGATTGGCTGATTGTATAATTACATTAATAAGCAGACACGCAGGTGTTCTTTATAGAGTGGCAGTGAGTGTGTTTGTATAGCTATCTGCAAGATTAAAGTCTTTCATTAAGTATTTCATTAGGATATACAGTTCCTGTAATGTGGCCCATGTGTGTGTGTGTGTGTGTGTGTGTGTGTGTGTGTGTGTGTGTGTGTGTGTGTGTGTGTGTGTATGTGTGTGTGCGTGTGTGTGTGTGTGTGTGTGTGTGTGTGTGTGTGTGTGTGTGTGTGTGTGTGTGTGTGTGCGTGTGTGTGTGTGCGTGTGTGTGTGTATGCGTGTGCATGTGTGTGTGTGCGTGTGTGTGTGTGTGTGTGTGAGTGTGTGTGTGTGTGTGAGTGTGTGTGTGTGTGTGTGTGTGTGTGTGTGAGTGTGTGTGTGTTATCTTTTGTTGGCAGTGCTTCTGAGACCCATCCCTCAAGCCATCTTGTGATGGAGAGAACAAGGAGGTGGAGAAGTCCTAGCAGATATTCTTCATCATCATTAATGGATGTCATTCTGTTCTGCATTTGGACTCTGACATCATCCTGGCACTGATCTCACTCGAAGCAACAAGCCCAACTCAGTGCTACCCAATCAGGCCTTAGAAAACTGGTCCAACGTGGTAGATGATAAATACTATAATCACCATCTCAGTGGCACCCAGAGTGGTGGGATAATGTGGACACCCACACAGTCAGCCATTTTGTTTCTAATCATTAGGGTAGCCAGAAAGCACTTGAGCCGAAACAGGACACAGTGAGCCGCTGTTTTAATGAGTAATGGTGTCAATTGCCCCGAGTCACGTCTTCTGTGATAAATACACATCCACACCAAGACAGCAGACTCTGAGAACTGTAGGTATCTCTCTCTTTGGGCTGAATCTCTATGTAGTGGGCTTGTCCAAGCCAACTGCAACAAACATCAATGGAATACCTTCTCTAAGCGTCATGTGAGATCTTTATCATGACTGGCCTTTCACTGGTATAAAGGTTGTCTGTGGACACAAAACAGAAGAAACAGGCCTTAGTTTGGGTTTGTGTGCTCCATCCACACGAAGATCTGATTTCTCATGCCCTTCACAGACCTCCATCACAAGATGGTAAACTGCAGTGCTAAGATCCTTTGCTGTTATTGGTTCATAACAATCTTAGATGGGACTAACTCTTAAAGTGAAGCACTGAGATTGTACTGCAAATCAATTTGGGAGCTTCTGAAAGGATTCGGTACTATTTTAAATGATGAGGGCCAGTAAAGCCATCTATGAAAACAATGGACCAAACAACTCGAATCAGGGCCACAGTGTGTGCTACACAGGCCGTAACCCTGTGCCAAACCAGCAGCTCCACATCACAGAGCTTCGGGCTGGCATATGGCTCCCATGGCAACAAACACATGCGGGGTCAGTGTCACAGGTGGCGTCCCGTGAAGGAGCCTGATTATGGGATGGAAGCTGGCACAACATTTTTGGCACGAGATTTGTTGGTTCACATCAGCAAATGCACTGAGTGATGAGACTGGACCTGAACAGAGATGGGAACTGGTGTGAGGGGGGGACTGGTGTGAGGGGGGGATTAGTGTGAGGTGGGATTGGTGTGAGGGGGGGACTGGTGTGAGGGGGGGATTAGTGTGAGGTGGGATTGGTGTGAGGGGGGACTGGTGTGAGGGGGGGATTAGTGTGAGGTGGGATTGGTGTGAGGGGGGGACTGGTGTGAGGGGGGGATTGGTGTGAGGGGGGGATTGGTGTGAGGGGGGGACTGGTGTGAGGGGGGGATTGGTGTGGGGGGGGACTGGTGTGGGGGGATTAGTGTGAGGTGGGATTGGTGTGAGGGGGAGACTGGTGTGAGGGGGGGATTAGTGTGAGGTGGGATTGGTGTAAGGGGGAATTGGTGTGGGGGGGGGACTGGTGTGAGGGGGGGATTAGTGTGAGGTGGGATTGGTGTGAGGGGGGGATTGGTGTATTTTTTACTATTAAAAAAATACTGTAAAAAAAAATACTGAGCACCACTAGGAATACATCACAGAATCATATTAGTGGGTTGGTCAAGAAAATATATCAGGCACCATTTGTGTGTGTGTGTGTGTGTGTGTGTGTGTGTGTGTGTGTGTGTGTGTGTGTGTGTGTGTGTGTGTGTGTGTGTGTGTGTGTGTGTGTGTGTGTGTGTGTGTGCATAAAGCCCTCGTTCTATATCTATCACTGCTCATTCCAGAGCAGGTCAACTAACTGTTCAACTCTCTTCCTTTAGAAACTCAACTGGTTCCAGAGCACCACACACACTGACATGAATATGTTTAAACCCCACACAGTGGACTAGCTCACTGATACTTTCACTACTGAGTGCAATCACACCAATCTCACCAATCCCCCCTCACACCAGTCCCCATCTCTGTTCAGGTCCAGTCTCAATTTAATAAGAGGATACATGCACAAATCATGCACACACGCACGCACGCACGCACACACACACACACACACACACACACACACGCACACACACACACAACCCAGATAGTGTGATGAACAGACCTAACATTCGCTATGTCACCCATCTATAGTCTGTTAGCCTGACTATATTACCATGTGCCCACCGACCGTTCTAGTCATCTACCTCACGTCTCTCTCTCTCTCTGCCGTGTGGAGTGGCTGGGTTAGTGTGTCAAGGCATGGCATACTGAATGAAAATAACTTAATCACATTGTGTCACCTGCTCTATCTCTCTCTCCATCCCTCCCTCTCACTTTCTTTCTCCTTCTCTCCTTCCTACTCCACCTCTCTCTCTCCATCCCCCTTTTGTTTTTTTTCTCTTTCTCTCTCCCCATGTGTCTTTCCGATTTTCCTTTATGTGTCCTCCTCTGATTCACACATAAAAAGCCAACATCTCTCATGAAGTGAGAATAGGCTGCCACATTAAATTAAAGTCCTAGTGGAAGAGTGAAAGGGGTGAATATAAAATGCTGAGAGTTAGAGATTGATGGGTGGTAGTGATTGTGATTGATGGGTGGTAGTGATTGTGATTGATGGGTGGTAGTGATTGTGATTGATGAGTGGTAGTGATTGATGGGTGGTAGTGATTGTGATTGATGGGTGGTAGTGATTGTGATTGATGAGTGGTAGTGATTGATGGGTGGTAGTGATTGTGATTGATGGGTGGTAGTGATTGTGATTGATGGGTGGTAGTGATTGATGGGTGGTAGTGATTGTGATTGATGGGTGGTAGTGATTTTGATTGATGGGTGGTAGTGATTGTGATTGATGGGTGGTAGTGATTGTGATTGATGGGTGGTAGTGATTGTGATTGATAGGTGGTAGTGATTGTGATTGATGGGTGGTAGTGATTGTGATTGATGAGTGGTAGTGATTGATGGGTGGTAGTGATTGTGATTGATGGGTGGTAGTGATTGTGATTGATGAGTGGTAGTGATTGTGATTGATGAGTGGTAGTGATTGATGGGTGGTAGTGATTGTGATTGATGGGTGGTAGTGATTGTGATTGATGGGTGGTAGTGATTGATGGGTGGTAGTGATTGTGATTGATGGGTGGTAGTGATTGTGATTGATGGGTGGTAGTGATTGTGATTGATAGGTGGTAGTGATTGTGATTGATGGGTGGTAGTGATTGTGATTGATGAGTGGTAGTGATTGATGGGTGGTAGTGGTAGTGATTGATGGGTGGTAGTGATTGTGATTGATGGGTGGTAGTGATTGTGATTGATAGGTGGTAGTGATTGTGATTGATGGGTGGTAGTGATTGTGATTGATTGGTGGTAGTGATTGATGGGTGGTAGTGATTGTGATTGATGGCTGGTAGTGATTGTGATTGATGAGTGGTAGTGATTGATGGGTGGTAGTGATTGTGATTGATGGGTGGTAGTGATTGTGATTGATGAGTGGTAGTGATTGATGGGTGGTAGTGATTGTGATTGATGGGTGGTAGTGATTGTGATTGATGGGTGGTA